>NW_018164710.1:60202-61354 GCF_001263595.1 Phalaenopsis equestris | reverse complement strand
AAGACAAATGACTTTGAAATTTTTATGCAACCTTACTGATAGGTCAATTAAGACATCAGAGGAGAAAGTGTGAATTTTCACAATTTAATTTAATTCATATAATTATTTTCATGCAAAAATATGCATCTTCAAAGAAAATTCCAAAAGATGATCAGGATAATTCCTAATCACTTGAAATTTTTATGTGAGCTAGCCCTAGACCAGAAAGTCATTTGGCCAAAACTTCATGATTTTCTGAATTTTCTGTGATTTATTAAATTTAATTAAAATTTTGGGGATTTTAATAAAAATAAAATATTTTATATGTTAAAAAATATGTTTTATATTTTTGGAAAATCCCTCTGAGGTCAGGGAACTCAGAGAAATTTATTTTGTATTTTTTAGATTTTTATTTGATTTTTTAGAATTATTTTGGTGAAAATTCTATTTTTAAGCCTCAAAAATCATTTTTAAGGTTTAAAAATAGATATCTTTATTTTTAGACCTTGGAAAAATATTATAATGATTTCTAAGTGTTTAGGAAATAATTTGGAACATTTCCATGAGTTTAATATTTTATGATTTTTATTATTATCATTTTTTTAAATTATTAAAAATAATTAAAAATAACCTAAAAATCAAGTTTTTATTTTAAGTATATTTTTCTTTTTATTAAATCCCCTTGATATCAGAGAACTCAAAAAACTAAGTTTCATAATTTTTGGAGTTATGTTTTATTTTTGAAAATTATTTAAATGTTAAATTTGATGATGATCTTTAAAAATCCATTAAAAATATCAAATGATCTCAAAATCCTTTGAAATTTTTATGGTGGGTTATCTGACTCATGAGCCATAGTGGAAAACAAAAAACAAGTGATTTTGATCTCCATGTACTCCAAATTAAATGTTTTAAGCAAATTAGGGTTTGCTTAAAACAGTGATGTTTTGATTCTTAAAAATCATGAAATTATTTCCTAAGACTACTCTGACCATAGAGAACTCATATTAATTTTTGTGGAATTTTCTAAGCCAAATACAATTTTCTATAATTATTTGAATAGAAAATGCATAAAAACTTAGAAAATTAAGATCTCTGTCTAGACATCTTCTATGTCTTTAGAAAAATGCTCAAATTGTGCACCTAGACAGAGGCTACAACATATAAAAATTT
>NW_018164710.1:44984-58929 GCF_001263595.1 Phalaenopsis equestris | reverse complement strand
CTTTAAGAATTTTTTTCAAAAATTTACCCATGGGATAAATATAAAGCTTAACCATGGGTGGATGGTTGGCTTTAAACTCAACCCTAGAGTCTATGATGAGTTATGGTAAGGCTCATTTGACCATACCAAGCTCAATTGGTTTGGATTTGACCATAAGTCCAAGAAGGTGCATATGACCAAATCTTGTGTTTGGACTAGGTTGGACATGTCAATTGGCCCAATTAAATAGGGCATTTGGTGTAAGATACCATGAGGAACAACTTTCATGAAGGGTGAAAGTCATTTTGAGGTCAATTGGTTAATCAATTTGGTGGATTTTTTATTTTTGACCCATTTTAAGCATGTTGGGCTAAGTTTGGGTCAAATTTGGGCTAGCCATGGGCTAAGTCCAAATTGGTTGTTTTATTTGATGTAAAATGTCATAATGAATAATTTTCATGAAGGATTAAATTTGTTTTGAAGTTGATTTGATGGTCAATTTGGATGGATTTTGATGGGTTTTGGTTTTAGACCTAAATTTAGCATGTAGGGCTAAATTTGGGTCAAACTTGGGCTAGCTTTGGGCTAAGTTCAAATTGATTGTTATTTTTGGTCAAAAATGACCTCACAAAGAGTTTTCAACAAAAATTGGATGCCAATTTTAAGTTTAAGGGATACAATTGTTGAGATTTGGGTGTTAGCCAATATTGGGGCTAAATTAGGGTTTTGGATTTTGGACCAACTTCAATGGAAGAAAAGTTTCACAAATACAAATTTATGGTCAAATTTGATGTAAAGTATTGCTTTGAAGCAAATACAACATTTATTTGAGTCAATTGGCATGGTTATGAGTCCAATTGATGTGATTTGGTTATTTAGTCAAAATTGACATTTTGACCTAAATTAAAATTAAGCTCAATTAAGGGGTCAATCAAACTTAATTTTAAAATATTTTGATCAAATAAAACGTTAATTTAAGTTTAGGATCAAATTTGCGGTCAATTGGAGTCAAATTGATTGATTTTGGGTTAAAAAGGTTTGAATTAAGCCTTTAAGAGCCAAATTGGGGGTTTTGGTCAAAGATGGTCAAATTGACTAAATTAGACCATGGTGTAGTTGGACAAAATGAAATTACGAAAATTTTGGATTTATTGGGATTTTTTGGGAATTTTTTGAATTTTTGGATTTTTGGGCCATGGAGGGGCATTTTGGTAATTTGGCCATTTTTGGAAATTTTTTTCATTTTTGGCAAATTTGGATGTATTCAAAGTGTTTGGAATGATTTTTGATTATTTTTGGGTATTTTGGCAAAATTTGGGAATTTTAGAGAACCATTTTGAATGAGTCATAGACCAATGAAATCTCCATTTTGGGTCCCCATATATTGGTCTTAGCTAGGGTATTGTGAGGGTATTGTGAAAGTATGGTGAGGGTATGGTGTACCTGAGCTCCAAATCAACACCCAGGGTCAATCTTAAGGCCAAGTAACCCTATTGGAACTCTCCTTGAGTTCCCTCATAATGATCTTACCTACTAAGTGCTAGAGGTTAGGACCGATATGTGAAACTTCAAGTTGAGTAAAGAGAAGAGTTTTGAGTTTCTAATGGTGAGGGTACCTTTTCTAGTTTTCTAAGACTAGTCAATAGGAAAGTCATATGGCTAGACCTAAGCTACTAAAAAAAGTTTCTAGACCTCAACCAAAAGTGAGATCAACATTAGCACAAAACTATTTCACCCAACTTAACAAAGTAGTCTTATGACAAAGTTGCTTATGCTCGTCTTGAGCTTGTCGTCTCATATAAACAACCTGACAATTCAAAAGCATCATATAAATTCATAAAATCCAAGCTCGTAATGTGAGTTAATCAAAAACATAACTCATTCACCTAAATATACCTCAAACAAGCTTCTCGGCATAAATATGTCCTTTCAATATGTCAAGTTTTCTTCCTAACTCTTTCTGACACCTCAATCATCCCTTACCCTTTGTTGATGTTGTACCAAACCACGTACAAAAGCTTGAAAATCACTTTTGACTCTTCAGACACAAGTTCAGCACCTCAGACGACTATCAAAAAGTTGCATGAATCGAGGCAAAAATCAAAATATAAGTGTTAGGAATGAAATGAACACTTAGAATGGCATGAAAGAGTAATTTGCACATACCAATTTTACCTCGAGGCTCACTTCAATGAGTTGTGGTTCCCTTACAGCCACTCTGTTTGAGTGCAGGATCGGGGGATCCCTCTAGCCACGCAAAATAGAGAGAGGGAGAGGGTAAATTAGGAAAGGGAAAAGAAATATGAAACTCCGGAGCCTCATTCAATCATAGCCAACAAATAAAGGTATGAAGGTTAGTCAGTGTTGAATCTTGATTTGTCCTCTAGAATACGCCTTAAGGGATATAACATAAGGAAGAATGAAGGAAAAAAAGAGAGAGAGAGAGAGAGAGAGTGTGTGTGTGTGTGTGTGTGTGATGGATGTTGTTGGTAAGGTATGTTTTCTTCTTTAGGATCAAGCCATAGGGCTTCTCTGCTGACTCTCATAGAGGACTAGTGTCGAGATTCACACCAGTTAGAAATCTCAGGCTTTTCTTGACTACTTGTAGTCTCATACGTGTGGTTTCAAATCCTCAGCATTTGGTTGAGCAGATTGAAACCAAGACATTGTAGCTCAGGTCGAGCTCTTATAATGATAGGAAAAGCCCTAGGAAAAAGCTTTAACTTAGGAGCTTTTGTTCTTTAACGTTGTTGGCCTCATTTTTTTGATGAGGTATAGTTTCTTCTCTTTAGAAACCTAGGGTATAGCCATAGGGCTTTACTTTTAACTATCTTAGAGGATTAGTGATGAAACCCTCCCACATAGAAATTCTAAACACTTCTTGACTCTTCTTGTGAAGTCTTACATGGGTGTTCTAAAGCCCCCATTCCTCACTAAGGATGGTTAAGACTAACATGTGAAAATCAAAGAGTGAGTTCCAATAGGATCAGTGAGACCTTAGGGCAGCCTTGGGTGACTTATTCTTGGTCATGACCTCACACGCACTTAAACCTTAAAACCACCTATACCAAACTTACCTCCGGTTCTTTTTGGTGACTAATATGGGTGGCCCCAAGCCCCTAGTCCTTGGTTAGGATGGCTAGGACCAACATGTGGAGAACCCAAAATGAACTTCCCCGTGGGCATTTTGACATTAGGGGAGGAGTTTTCATGATCTTCATGGCCATCAATTCTAATTCCATTAAGACATCCCATGTTGGCTTCCTAACCCCACTTTTTCTTAAAATTACCAAAATGCCCCTAGAACCCTAGAACATCCAAAATTGCCCAAACTCCCAATTCCTCACCAAAAATCATATTGAACAACTTCAAATCACCCCAATTGCCCAAATACCTCCAAAACCCTTAAAATTACCAAAATAACCATACACCGCCCAAAATTACCAAATTACCCCTGGTATTAAAAAATTTGCAAAATTCTTAAATTCACTCCAAACATCCCCAAAGTCAATCCTAATCACCCAATGATCCCAATTACACCCAAATCCACCAAAATTGGCCAAATTTATCAAATTGCTCCTACTGCTTTAAAGTCCCCAAATCATCCTTAATTCCCATTAAATTTATTCCAAATCACCCAATCTCAAACCCAAATTAAATTTCATCATGTGTAATCTCAATTGAGACCAAATCCAAGCTCAATTTAACCTAATTCCAATCTCAAAAATCAAATCCAAACTAATTACCCCAAAACTGAACCCAACTCCAAATTTCACCAAATTGACCCATGAAATCATTTCAATTCCACTACAATTGATTCCCAAAATCCTTATGACCTTCTTCCAAACCAAATTGAACTATTAATTGGTATAGATACAAGCCTAAGCTAGGCCCAAAGTATATGCCCATGCCCAAACCTCATTTTAAGCTTATAACCAAACTTTTCCCTAACTATTTGATTTAATTAAACCCTAATCTCTGCAGCTAATCCTAAGCATGTGAATTGGTCACCTGAATCTTAGCCAAAACCTATTTATGAGCCATGGACCAAGGGTTCCTTGAAACATGGAAATTCCTCCCCTTATTTGGCTAAAACCACTTACACAAGCCATCAGGTATCAAGCTCCCAAGGTAATCACAATTAAACCTTTCTCTGACCTCCCTGAGCCAACCAGCCGCCACCCATCGGTTGGCCGGTGATACACCAAAATAATGTGATGTTTTTAGCATACATTAATGCTTATTTTTAGTGATATTGCATTGTAAAGAAATGTATTTTCATATTTTTGTTGCAGGTATATCAATTTTAGGCATTTGGAGCAAAAATAGCAAACAAGAAGAAATTTGGAGCCAAAACAGTGAATTTTGTGATTCTTGCGCCTGAAGCGCCACTTTACAGAGAGCTGACGCGTGAAGCACCAGAATTGGTGCCTAAAGCGCCATAATTGGCGCCTGAAGCACCATAATTGGCGCCTAAAGCGTCATTTTATAAAGAGTCGTAGTCTAACGCGCCAGATTTGGCGCCTGAAGCTCCAGATTTTGCGACTGAAGCGTCAAAACCCAGAATAGTACAGTCTTAAGCAACTTAGTTCCTGAAGCGCCAGAACCAGTGCCAGAGATGACTTTTTATGATTTAAGATGGTTCGGGAGAAATTTTACACAAATTTCAAAGGATCCACTTGTTCTAAATGCTCCATGGAGTGATTCAAAAGCATCTAAACACTTTGGAAGGTTCTTTTATGAAAGGATATGTCTCTTGGATCAATAGACATATCTTTTGAAATTCAAAATGGTTGACTTTTGGATGGAATTTTGAAGGAAATTTTGAATTCTTTTTGGAGGGAGGCAACCTCTAATAAAAGAGAGGGAAATCTAGGTCATAATTGAGGCGTGAACGGGAATTCAAAAAAGGCAATTGAGGCCTGGGAGAGAGAGAAAGTCAAGGGCTTAGACATTTTCTTCTAGGCTTGTAAGAGGAGAGCGAAGGTAAGAGATTTCTTCTTCATTAGACTTCTAAGAGTGAATTGAGAGTGTTTGTAAAGAGAAAAAGTGCTTGAAGAGAACTTCTAGGGATTTGCTTGGGAATGATTGTGAGATAAGTTGTGTCTTTTATTTCTTTATTTTTTGTAAACTTGTTTTTATATATGAAAGTCGTGTTTTATTGTTTCCTTCTCATGAAATTTGAGTAGTCTTCTTTATCCTTCTCCCTACCAAAAGATTTAGTTTTGTGAAGAATTGATTTTGTTTTATACAATTTTAAATGTCAATAAATTATGATGGATCAAACTTTAATCATCATTTACTTTTCGTTCTGGCTAATTAAAATTTTAATATGTATTGAGAAATATATGATCTGAAAGGGCTATGATTTCTACAACATAGTGAGAATCACATTTGATTTCACATTTGATTCCACAACATAGTGAGAATCACATTTGATTCCATGAGAGAGGATGTAGTGCAAATAAATAGGGAAATCTAAATAGGGAAATCTACTTTGTTGGATATAAAATTGGAGATTTTAAGGTGACAGATTAAAATCCTCATTTTAGTCCAATTGATTTGAAATTATTGTGAGATTGTTAACTCTTAGGTGAAGGAGTAGTGAGATCTCTGGAGTGGCAGCTGATATCCTCCTTGCTTAACCATATAATTAGAGACCAAACTCTGGATTAGTCAATGTTCTTTATGCACTTGAAAGAGGGTAAATAATAGGATTGCTCCTATTTGGCACAAAACAATTTTTATATATTCTTAAATGATTTTAGTTTCTTCACAATCCATGTACTCATTGTAAAGGGGAATGATGTTTTCAAGGGGAATCATTGTAAAGGGGAATGATGTTTTCTTAAATTTGAAATCTTCATCACAAAAACTTTGTTTAGATTTCATAAGTTTGCTTTTAAAAGTTTAACATTTAGTTTAATTAACTTAGTTCATTTTATCTACATTTTATTTAACACACACTTAATTACTTTGGATTAAAATTTTGTACTTTAGTTTTGTAGTTTGAATTAGGTTTTACATTATAGTCATAAGAATTTGTCTATAAGCATTTCCAAGTTCCCCATGGGATCAATATCTACGATTCTATTAGAGCCCTTTATTACTTGAGTGATATGTATACTTGCGTTATTATTAGGGTGTTTGATAATTTAAAGATTCTTAAAAGATAAAATTATTATTTTTTGTTTAGATTGCATATTTATTATTATAATTGTCGTGTATATTTTGTAATATTAAAAAATATTTATAAAAGTAACACACAAAATCCGTCGCATTAGCCAACCGCCTTAATTGTCGGAAAACTCAAAAACAAGAAGGCTCCCTCATGGTTTAAACCAAAATTCTACCCATCCCTTGTAGCAATATCCAATTGATCAATTGCATCACTTCACCCTTCAGTTATCCTTATTGGAACCAACCAATGGCAGCTTGTGGCCTCCCTCTTGGCCGGATTTATAAATAGCCCTCTCCATGACCAAACTTTGAGACCATCCAAATCCAAGGGGAAACTCTGCCAAATTACTCTCAGAGCCTCTCCTAGCCTTCCTAAGTGCAATCCAACCATCCTTAGCCACACATTCCCACTATCCGAGCTCAATTTCATCACCCAAATCTCGGGCTTTTTTGACCACTTCACATAACTCCTTAAAATCCCAAATTAATCATTCCACAAGCATCACCAGACCTCAAAATTATTTCCTCAAGCAAAAGCCCCCTTTTCCGAGCACCCTAACATAGTTATAGACCAAGCCCGAGTCACCCTCCTACAGAAATGATACATAGGTCGTACCTCAGCTCCAACCAACACTTCGAGGAGCTTCGTGAACTCAAGGAGATCATCTCCGACCAACCCAATCAAGACCTCACCTCTTGGGTAAAGATATAACCTGAAATCCCTAAATTTTACTTAGGTTTCATTGATTGTGAAGTGAACCTGTATTTGATACTGTTGACCTCATTTTTGGTTGAGATTTAATTTTTCCTCTTTAATAGCCTAGAGTCTAGCCATAGGACTTTCTCGTTGACTGTTCTTAGAAAACTAGAAAAGGAACCCTCACCTTTAGAAACTCTGAACTCTTTTGTTCTCAACTTGAAGTTTCATATATCGTTCCTAACCTCTAGCACTTAGTAGGTGGGGCCACTATAGATGGAGCTCAAGGGGAGTCCCCATAGGACTGCTTGGCTTAAATGTTGACCATGAGTGTTGGTCTGGAGCTAGTTCACTCACTTGCACTCACTTGCACCCACTTTCACTCACAACCCTAAAACCCAGATTTGTTGACTTTGATCCCTTAACCTTTTGGGAAACTCATGTAGATGGTCCCCTAGACCCACTGACCCTAGGCTGGGGTTTAGCTAAGACCAGTACATAGAGGACCCAAATAAGGGTTTCATTGGTTCATGACTCATACAAGGTGATTGGCACCCTGGCACCCCAATTCTACCAAAAATACTCAACTTGACTTTTTGCCCCCAAATCCACCCAAATTACCTAAATACCGTTGAAACCCTAAATTTAACCAAAATTCTCAATTTCACCCAAAATAGCCAAATCTATTCAAAAATCATCTCAAATCATTTGAAATTACCAAAACATCCCAAAAATTCCAAAATTACCAAAATACCCTCAAATTTGCCAAAATTACAAAAATACTCTTAGTAGCCCAAACTTTCATAAAACACTCAAAATCATTTTAAATGTTCACAAAACCAATTTGGATCCTTTAATTGAACCCAATTTGGCCAATTTAACCACTTTGAACAAAAACCCCAAATTGCTTTTAAAGGCCCAATTTCCCCAAATTCACCTCTCTCAATTTCTCCAAATTCATCCCAAATGTCCATCAATTTGGCCCGAATTCCCCTCAATTTCAATTCTAAACTCAAATTAATCTTTCATATGATCAATCCAAATCAAATCTAAGCCTAATTGACCCATGCTTTGAGCTCAATTTTGATCGAAGTCAAACCTCCAATTTTGACTATATGATTTAACCACACTAAATTGACTATAACCTACTCAATTTGCCCCAATTTAAATCCTAAACTTTTCATAGAAATATTACACATCAAATTAAACCTTTAATTGGCTTTTTCCAAGCCTCAATTTCACTCAATTTTAACCCAAATCCAAAATCCCCAAATTGGTTTTCTCCAAATGTCTCCTAATTGAATGTCCAAACCCCAAAATTGACACCCAATTGATGTTGATAACTCTTCATGATATTCCCCTAAACCATTTTCAACCATCAATTTGAACTTAGCCCAACCTAAACCTTAGCCTAACCCTACACCCCTAAATGGATTAAATGCCAATTGACCAAATGTTAACCAAATGTTCAAAATCCTCCAAATTGAACCTCTAAACCAATTCAAAATCGCTCCAAATCTTTTCCGAACTCTTCAGGACAATCATCTACACATTATTGCTCAATAAATTAAGCTAAATATCATGGCTAGCCTAATCCAAACCCAACTTCTAGCCATTTTGACCCAAATTGAACCCCTTCACCAAAATTGACTTAGTCATGCCAAAGTCACCAAATTAATGTCACTACAGCCACAATTTGAACTAATGACTAGCCTAAACCCACCTAAACCACCTAGGTGAGCTATGGATCAATGGTCCCGTGATTTAAGGGATCTTAACCAAATTTGGGCCTTATTTGAAAATACTTTTCCATCATCACTTGCCATTGGGAGTAAATCATAATTAACTCTCCGCTGACCTCCCTGAGCCATGAAGTGAATGAACTCTACCCAGCCACCTTCTCAGCTGCCAGGAACAACCACTCAAAGGATCCCCCATTGGCTAAAACTCAAAATAAAACTCACCTGAGTTGGTCACTAAAGCTCTCCATCCCTCCACACCCCGCTCCATCGCGTCAATTTGCACCCATCAATTGGCCCTGGTGGCCAGCCCAAGCACATCTATTTAATCAGCCTCCTCCATGGTCAAAGGAGAGCTAACCAAATCATTTGGGAAACTCTGTCAAAATCTCACCAGAGACTCTCCAAGCATTCTAAAGCTCAAGCCAACCATCTTCCCCCCTCTGGTTCCCTCTGTGAGAGTTCAATTTTGAGCTCAAAATCAGGCCGAAACCAAAACATTCTTCCCCACACCTCCACAGTCCACCAAACATCAATTAACTGTGCACACACCATCTCCACAATGAGAGAATTTGATCCCCCACAAAAGCCCCCTCTCAAACAGCCTCTAACATAACTTTAGACCGACACCTGAAATCGAGTTTGATTAAAATCATACTTGGACAATTCACCTGAGCTTGAGACTTCATATGGAGATTTGTTGGACCCAATCGAAGCTACCACAACCATCTGATTGAGGCCTCCCCTCTCAGACCAAGATATTGAGCTCTAACCCTAGTCCAAGCCTATTTTGATTCTCCATACGTATTTATTTTGTTTCATACCGTATAAACCATATAGATATGTTCGTCTTGAGTAGATGAAGGTTTTAGAAATAAACCCCATGTGATTTGGTTGAGTCTAGGCAGAGATCTTAAGATTTTAGTGTGAACGGCTTATGGGTTAGGTCACTTGGTGACGATAACGGGGAGTCATCCGATCGAGCGTGTATATAATGGACAGAGGAGATCAAGCCAGACAGACTCTTGGTGCGTCAACCGTGGGCCGCTTGGCAGCTGAGATGGATGGCGGCGTCGAATGCCGGAGCGCCGTGTGTGAGCTCGTAGCAGTCGTAGGTTGAGTTGGCACCGCGTGGATAAGTAGAAAAATATGGATTTTCTGAATTTATTTTAATACCTGAACTTCAAAAATCCATATCTTTCAATAAAAGAAAAATACCCTCTTACTCAGTGAACATAGGAGAATAATGTGGACTAAAAAAATAATTTTCTTATTCCCTGATTTTTAATGAATTAAATACCCCCTGAAGCATTTTAATTCATTATGATTAAATATGGTTCACCATAGCTTGAATTTTTTAAGGTTTATTTCTCCTCTCAGAGGGGATATTCTCTGATTTTTCCAAGGTCAGAGGGCATCTCTATGCTTCTAACCCTAATTTTTAATCTCGGGTGACCATTTTGACTTATTTTAATTATATAAATCAAAATATCATTAGAAAAATTATGGGAATAATTTTAGTAAGTTACTTGTAATCAGAGAAGTCTAGGAAAAATATCATGATGTCTTGAATTATCTTGCAAATTTTTATACCTAATTAAATGTAAATATCTTGTGTTAATTTATGTAAATTATGCATTTATCAAACTATATAATTATCGAAAATTGACAAAATCAACCCCACAGTGTTCATAAAAAATCATGGTTATCCATTGTAAAAATTTAAAAATTATTTGATTAGATTTGAGTATTAAAGTTGGTTTTTTAAGAAACCTTGTATTTTTGTACAAAAATAATTATATTAAATTAAATACACTTGGGAAAATCATGAAAAGTAGTTTTCTAAGTTTCTTGTGATCAGAGGCACTTGGGAAAAATAAAAATTTTTTTTTAGAAAATACTTAATTCTTTAGCCTTTTTTGAATTTAAAAATAATTAAAATTCCAAAAATATCAAAATATTTCAAAATATGCTTAATTGTTTTCTGATCACTTGAGACTCATTAAAATATTTTTTGTAATTTTTCTAAGTTAAAAATAAATCTTAAAATTTTAAAAAAGTGAATTTTCCTTATTTTCCCATTAAAATAATTATAATAAACAATATAAAAATCATAAAAACACAAAATTTGATTCTATGAGTTTTCTAAACTCAGAGAAGTCTAATAAGATTATATAAAAAAAATTTTAGTAATTAAAACATTATTTTCTATTTAATTAAATCATTGATGTTGATCCAAAATTTAATAATAATAATAAAATTTTAATTCAAAAAAATCATGAAATTTTGCTTAAGTGTTTCTCTTACTTAAAGAAACCCCAAATAATTTTCTTATAAATAAAAACATTATTTTGGAAAATTAAATAAATCAACTTTTAAAAATTCTATTTTCTGAATTTAAATAAATAATTAAATTAAATTAAATTTTGAGAAACACCTCCATTCTCCTCTAATATTATAATTAACTCATGGATATGTCACTCTGAATGCTCATGAATGCTCAAGTCATTTGGGAATGCTCAAGTCATTTGGGTTGTGTTTAATGAGTTATGAGGTGAAGCACCCCAAGTGCAAAATAGTCATTCTAGATTTTGGTGCCTTAATCAAAATTTAGGATAAACTAAGGAAAAATGGGAAAATTTTTATCTTAATAAATATGATTGGATGATTGAAATACAATGGGATTATAAGGTAGAAATTCACTCACCACCTTTGCACAACATTAACAAGATCATAATTTTTCTCATCTTCATGACTTGGAAGACAATTAAGATCAAATGATTCTTAAGTTATGGGCTTAAGTTATGGGCTTAAGATAGACTTAAGATAGAAAAGATGATAATTTATTTATCTTGAGCCTAAGATTGATGATGATGACGTGTCTTTTAATAAGAATACATATCACTTAAATCAAAGTTTTCATAATCACCATTCCATCTATTATGATTGTTAGGGGCTTGGTAGTGACCTAGGCTCGATGTCTAAACTCAATTGATTGAATTTAGATGATGATATGATTGGTGATTAACATCTTTAAACTCTACAAGCTTGACTTTAATTGTGGGCACCATAATCTTTAAATGACCTAAACTTGTCTTAGGGCGCCCACTCACATAACTCTTAAATGAAACATCAATTGATTAATCGAGTATTTTATCATTGGGATAATTAAATTGTCAAGTTTCACTAAGTAACGAGGTAGTCACACTTTGACCTTGGATGAATAATGGAACAATATGATAAGTCAAAAATGAACTCAAAATATTTCAAGAGATCTTCAAAATGGTCTAGGGTCATGCCTCAAGCATTTTGCAATCTATTGGATATTTTGATGGGCAAATTGGACTTGTCATATTTTTGTTTTAAAATCATCTACTAGGATCTTATGAGATTCAATAAAATCATAACTTGGGGTTTGATAGCTAAACCTTCATCTACTCCTGCAATTTAAAATCCCTGCAAAATTATATATATGCTTTGCAAGTACTAACCTTTCAGGTGGAGGAATGAGAAGGATCGACAGGTATGCTTTTATATTATTGCATTTACCTTTTTGGACTTCTTGCCTCGAGCTTGCATGTTAAACAACGATGTTACCCTGCATAAAAATTAAAACTGCTAAAATAGCCGTAAAAACAAAATCAAAACTAAAAATCAAACAAGATAAAATTTACGATCACAACATTCAAAATATAAGACAACTCAAAATTTAATCACAAACATCACAAAACAAAAATTGCAACTAAATTAAAACGTCTATATCGAATGTTCGGGAATCCCTCAGAGGAGGTAACCTACAGTTTCTCATAGTCTAAATGAAAGTATGATACTCATTAAGTTGAGTTTAGTAAATTCATTTAGACTAAGTGAATCCGAAAGAAAATAGTGATACCGGAATGAGGGAACCGTAGGATCCTAACCGGTGTCACTCTATTCAAATTTAATATGCCCCATAATATTTAAATGACCATAACCTTAGGCACATCTGATTTAACACCACAACTTGACACATTAGAAAACCTAAACTTGTCACGACGAGGAGCTTGGAACTAGCATTGTGGGCAGCACGACCATCTTCAACAGCAGAATAAGTCTACATCAGCTCAACCATTCTTTCTTTAGAGCTAAATAAACAAGCCATAGGATTTCAGGGTTATTTTCTTAGTGCGACATAAATCCTCAACCTCTCATCCTCACCTTATCTTTAGGCCTTTGCATAGCCCTGCTATACAATATAAGCTCTAACTCGTCTTAGGATTCTGAGGTTGTCGTTTGTCACGACCTAAATCTTCCAGGCTATTTGTATAATTGTTTCACACGAATGTAAGCCGTAAATAAATAAAAATTGGCAGGATGAAACATTTAAATATTTCTCCTCAAAATTGATGCCAAACTATAGAGTAGCTTGAGAAGTCACCGAGGTTCGCCTCTAAGTTTGTGACATCCCCTACTTCTTCCTCCTTCGAATTCAAAAAATAAATGTTCCAAATTTGAGTCATTTCCCTTTCACACCTCTTTGTTTGATCTCGTTGAAAATTCTTATCATTTTGATCTCTTTGAAGATAATAGTACCTGATTTTTATCGAGAGTTTTCTTAGGTGACTTATGTTATCTAAGATGTAATTAACTATAGGGGTTTGCACTTATAGAAAACTTTTCCAAACCCAACTTAATATAAACCCTATTTAATTCTTTCTATTAAATAGAGGAACTTGTCGACTTATAAAAAAAATGCTTTTCGCTGACCAAACGGATGTCAAACATTTCTTAGTTTATTTGATCGAGACTCACCCTCAAGTCTTGTGTTTATCTTTCAGGATAGATACATGGCTTGAAGTGTAATGCTCTTTCATTTGAACTATGAAAGATATGAGATCAGTTTAATTTCATATTTTTTCTAAACTTATATATATAGGCACATACTTATTAATCTCTCAAGGGAGGAAGACTATGCTAGAATTTTTTCTAAACAATCTATCTTGATTGAAGGAATCTCAATGAAGCTTTTAAAGTGGACTCCTGATTTTGATCCCAACAAAGAACTTCCCATTGTCCCCATTTGGTTTAAGTTATCTGGACTTAAACTAAATTTTTTCAACCACAAAGTCCTCTCAATATTGGCAAAGCTTTGGGAAGACCTCTAAAATTCGATGCCCCCAATTTCAACTTATCTAGAGTTTCTGTAGCCAAAATCTTGGTCGAAAGAAATATTACTCTACCAGCTATGGAGGAAATTTGGTTAGGCACTCAGCATAATGGCTACTGGAAGAAAATCATTGCTGAACAAAGACCTTACTATTGCCATCACTGCAAAATGTTTGGCCACACTGATGAGAAATGCTTTAGACTT
>NW_018164710.1:43831-44722 GCF_001263595.1 Phalaenopsis equestris | reverse complement strand
TCTTACACTACACTCCCTGCTGATCAAGAGATAACAACTATTGAGTTACCAGAGGAAGACCCTTTGATTTTGCAATTAGCTAAAAATCTTGAAGATGGTTGGCAAGTCCAGAAAACAAAAAAGAAGAAATTACCCTTGGAATTAAAGAATCTACTCCCCTCTTCATCTTCCTCGGAGGATGCCCCCCCTCTATCTTTTAGTACTATTAGAACTATGAGAAGAGGAAAATCCACCTCTATTGGTTAATGAACCTAATATGTTGAAATGTTAGGGGATTAGCACATCCTAAATCCCTTAATAGAATCCTAGCTCTCAATATGATGTATAAACCTTGGATCATTGCTTTACTAGAACCAATGGTCACTAAAAATGTTAACAGAATTGTGAGGAAATTCCCTGGATTTCAGCTTTTTATTAACACTAACAATAAAATATGGTTTCTTTGCAGAAAGGAAATTCATTGCACTGTCCTTAAAGAGGGAGACCAATTTATCCATTTGAAGCTTAACTTCAGTTACTATTATGGTTTTGCTACTTTCATATATGTTGGCTGTATAACAACCGCTAGATTTGAGCTTTGGCAACAGTTACAAGAGTTCAGTACCTCTATAAGGGATTTCTGGTTAGTGGGGGTGACTTCAACTGCCTCTCTTCACCTAGTGAGAAGAAGGGTGGGAGATCTCCTGATATCAATCAAATGAACACATTCAATGACAACATTCAGTCTGCTGGTCTTTTTGATTTGGGGTTTATTGGCCCTAAGTTTACTTGGAGAAGGGGGAAGATTTGGGAGAGGCTTGATAGAGTTTTGGTAAATGATATTTGGTTTAGAGATTTCCTACATACTTCTGTCCAACACTTGGCTATGAGTGGGTCTGATCATAGACCCTT
>NW_018164710.1:43094-43620 GCF_001263595.1 Phalaenopsis equestris | reverse complement strand
CGATTTTGGAGAGGCTTGATAGAGTTTTGGTAAATGATTTTTGGTTTAGAGATTTCTTACATACTTCTGTCCAACACTTGGCTATGAGTGGGTCTGATCATAGACCCTTGCTCATTCAAATATCTTCCTCCTCTTCTAAAACTAAAGTCAAATTCAGATATCTTAATATGTGGTTAATGCATGGGGATTTTCTCAATCAAGTTTCAATGGCCTAGACTGATGTCCATCATCACATCCCAGGTATCAAGCTTTGGCTTTTACATAAAAAAGTCAGTAAACATCTCTCAAATTGGAACTGGGAGGTGGTGAGGAACATTGATAAAAAAGTCCTTGAAGCTGAACAAAATGTTTTACAATTAGAACAGCTCTTATCCTCTGGCATAGGGTGTGAAATGGACCTTCAATCTGCTAATGAACATCTGCTATATCAAATCAACATGCAAGAGGCTTTCTATCCTCAAAAGTCAAACATAATTAAGTTTTGTGAGGGAGATAGGAACTCTAAATATTATCATGCTTGCATCAA
>NW_018164710.1:40759-42479 GCF_001263595.1 Phalaenopsis equestris | reverse complement strand
GGATCCTCCCATGGTTTTTTCAGTGCTTTTAGAGGTATAAAACAAGGTGACCCTCTTTCCCCTACCATTTTTATCTTAGTTTTTGACTACTTATCCAGAAGCTTGAATGAGTTGGCATCCAGGAAACCCCACTCCCTTTATAGCCACAGATCTTCCACCTTAATCAACCACTTGGCTTTTGCTGATGACATCATTATCTTTTCAAAAGCTTCCAAAGCTGCTGTTAAATTATTCATGCAGAATCTGGAGTTCTTTCAGGATGTATCTGATATGAAATTAAATAAGCAGAAGTGCATCTCCATTTTCAGTAAACAATGCAAAAGTGATTTAAAGACATGGGTTTCTGATTTCACTGGCTTCACAAACAACCACCTTGCTATGAAATATCTGGGGGCATCTCTTATCAAAGGAAAAGCTAAAAACATTCAATTTGATCACATAATTGATAAGGTTCAAAGCAAATTACAAGCATGGGAGAATTCTTTTTTATCCAATGGGGGTAGGATCACACTCCTGAAAAGTGTTCTATCTGCTATTCCATCCTATCTACTGCAAATGAACATCTTGAAAAAGTCTTCTCAGAGATTATTAGAAGGAATCTTCAATAGATTTCTATGGGCTGGCCAAAGGAAGCAAAAACACTGGATAACTTGGGCTAAGGTCTGTAAACCCTTGGAGGAGGGTGGGTTAGGCTTCAAGTCCTTCCCCCAAATTATGCACACTAATTTCTGCAAACTCTGGTTCAAATTTAGATCTCAGTCCTCCGTTTGGGTTGAATTCCTTTGGGGCAAATATTGCAAGCATCAACACCCCACCCAACTCTCCCCTTGCAAGCATCAACACCCCACCCAACTCTCTGTGGGTTTAGGGGATTCCCCCATCTGGAAAAGGATGTTACAGATTAGGAAGGATGCTGAACATATGTATGTTAGGGAGATTGGTGAGGGCTTGGTAAACATTTGGTGGGATAATTGGTCTTTGGAAGGCTGCCTTCTTCAGGATCATAATGCCTCAGCCTCTCCTTTGCTTGTAAAGGACATCTGGGAACATGATAAGTGGAATCTTACTTCAATTCTTCCTTTCTGCGCCCTTCTCAAATATCCAATATTCAAAAACTTTCTGTAAACTCTGGAGAAAAAGACAAAATTGCTATAAAAAAGAACTTAATCTCCTCCCAGCCTCCCCAACTGGTGGTGCATTGTGGCCATACAATCTAGAATAAATTCCTCACTCAATCCATGTCTTTCTTCATATGGAGACTATTCTTAAAATTGATTCCCACTGATGATATATTGAAATTGAAGGGTCTGAGGGGTCCCTCTAGATGTATTTTCTGTCTGTCCCATGAAGAAACTATTACCCATCTTTTCTTTGCCTGCACATGGGTACAGGATGTTTGGTCTTTTGTGATTGGTAAACTCAAGACACCAACTATGAATCTAACATGGGAGGTTTTTTATAATTGCTGGTCTGATTGGAGGGGTTTCAATCTTCAGGACATCCTCAACATTGTGGCTTGGTTTGTTTGGATGGCTAGAAACCAGTTAAAGCATGATAACTCCCATCTAGATCCTATGAAGGTAGGTGTAAAATGTATTTGGATGGACCAAAGTTAACATTGATGGTAGCTATAATTCTCAGTCTACTGGTATTGGTGGTGTCTTCAGGAATCATGAGGGGAGATGTATCTTGTTTTTTAAATCTCCTGTTAAAGCTTTAG
>NW_018164710.1:33218-40347 GCF_001263595.1 Phalaenopsis equestris | reverse complement strand
GCTCTTTTTTCAGCCCCCCTCTCTATCTTATATATAGATATAGATATATATATATATATATATATATAATGCCTTTCTGGAGCGAGCGACAAGATTCCAATTCCGGCGGTCGACAGCTTCCAACGGGCAACTCCTTGACTAAAATTGAGCCGACAGATACGTATTTAACCGTATAGATAGGTTCATCTCACTTAGATGAAGGAGTAGGAATAAAACTCGAGTGATTTGGTTGAGAATCGAGTGAGATATTAGGTCTAGAACACAAATGGTTCTCGGGTTAGGATGAATGGGGAAGATGGACAGATGATGCCCATTTCTGCGTGTATCAAACAAAAGAACTAGATCACGTCGGATGAAGAGATGGAAATTGAACTGCGGGCACAGTCAGCAAGCTACATGGAAAGCACGACAAATCACGGGATGACACGTGCGCGTTCGGAGATGCGGAGGTTGCACGGGCAGCTGATGCAAATAAGTAGATAAATAGGGTATTTTGGAATTAAATAAATAGAGAAACTTTAAAATATATATCTTAGAGTATAAAATTCATAAAAATAAAATAAAAATATCATTGTGCTCAGTGAACTGAGGAGAAAATGTGGACTAACAATTAGAAATATTTTCCTTTTATTTACTTTTAAATAAATTAAAAACTCCAAAGAGTAAATAAATCATAAATAATTAAATAATTATTTAAATTGAATGAATTTTTGAGGGTTTTTTTTTTTTGTTGAACTCAGGGATCTTATTTGATTTTTCCAAGGTCAGAAAATATATCTATAGATAAAAGCCCTAATTTTTGAAATTTTTAATATTATTTTAATTTTTAAATAATTTAAAATATAAAACAGAAGTCAGAAAAATATAAAATCTTTTTTGGAAAGTTCATTGTGGTCAAAGGATTTTAAGAAAAATAAAACTAATATTTAGAAAATGTTCAAGTCATTTTTCTTATTTAAAATTAATAAAAAAAACATTAAAAATTAGAAAAATATGAAATAATTCAAATAATTACCAAAATAGGCCAAGTTGTAGGTAATTATCCTAGGAGGCCTCTGTGAAAATATGGAAGCCCCAAAAATTATTTCTAATGTAAATATATTTTTTCTAAGTAAATATTAATTTTGGCTTAAAATAATTATAATAAATAAGATAAAAATTAGAAAAATATGAAAATTGGTTTGGATTGTTCCTCATTGCTGGAAGGACTTAAGAAAAAAAAAATTTAGATTAAAATAAAAACTTCATTTTTAAGTATTTTCTAATTTTAAAATAATAAAAAATACTAAAAAAGTGAAAATACTCCAACTTATCTTCAATGTCACCCTAACAATAGAAAATAACTTAAATTGGTGTTTGTAAATTTCTCATAGTATAAAAGATGTTTTTAATGATTAAATGTATTTTTCTTCATTTTTGCATAAAAATAATTACAATAAATAAAATAGAAACAAAAAAAAAAAACAAAATTCAGTTCTCTAATTTCCTTGGAATCAGAAAGACATATGAAAAATATAAAAATGATTTTTATAAAATAAAATATATTTTTTATTCACTTATTCATTAAATTCAATCAACAAATTGTAAAAAAAATTAAAATATAATTAAAAAATTCACAAAAATTATTCATAGTCGTCCTCTTACCTAAGTGAATTTCCAATAATTTCTATAAGTATAAAAATTTTCTTTTACTTGGTTAAATTAATTATCTTTGAAAATCCTTATTTTTGAACTAAAATAATTATTAAAAATTAAATAAAATGAGAAAAATATGAAATCTCTTCTAATACTTTAATGTACCCATGAGTGGGGTAACAACAAAGTTTCGAAGTCATTTGAGTTAAACTTAAAGAATTATGAAGTTGAAACCCCTAAAAGCAAAGTGGTAATTAAGAGATTTTTAACCTTAATCCAAATTTAGGGTAAAAGGGCAATATTGATAATAATTAGTTCTCTGAAGTGATGAAAACATGAATGGGTAAGGGATAGAAGCCAACTCATTATATTTTCTATAGAAAGGTAAAAATGTAATTTCCCAAATTATTGTGTTTTGGAATTTAATTAAATTGGATGATCCTAAACTGAATGGCTAATGTTAGGAAGATTATAACCCACTAATTGGAAGCTCCAGATCATTGGTCACCTGATGATACAATCTTTTAATAAGAATTAAGTTCATTTCACTCAACCTTCTTTCTAAAATTACAAATCTAACCATGAAGACTTGAGATCTTCGTAGTAAACTAGCCTTAACCCAACATCATTTAGTGAGGTTTAGAAGAGTACACAATCATTCATAAACACTTGTCAAACACTACAAGCTCAATTACAATTGAAGCGTCGAAGATTCCTTTACAGTTTAACAGCCCTTACAGATGTTCACCCACAAAATTTTTAAGTTAAACATCAAATGAGTGTCACCCCACTTGTTGGATAATTAAAATATTAAGGTTCACTGAATACAAGTTAAAACAGTACAACTAAATTAAATAGCAGTGATCAATTCAACAAATAATAAGTTTGTACGAACTCGAGGTGACTCAAAAATTTCTAAAATATGTTCAGGGTCATTCCCCAGAGCACTTTTATAGTCTTCTGAACATTTTGAAGAGCACTCAGACCTATTATTCTTTGTTGAAGAAAATCATCCATAAAAACTTTAGGGATCCACCAAGATATACCTCGGGACCCATTAATATAATGATTCCAATAAAATACCGTATGCTGCTTATCATACAATAATACCCCAACACTCAAGGGTTTAAGTCTTGGATAAGGTATTTAAAACCTTATGAGCGGCTGAGATATTTTCCACATATGAATCATCATGCTTGTATAAGGCTGAGGTCTAGGTGGTAAGGGCGATGATGACATTGCTTATGTGTGTTAAACGAGGGATACAAAGTGGGATTTGGAATAATATCTCCTACCTCATGGTTCCTTAATAAGGAGAGAGGATAGAACCGATGTTACTATCCACCAGCTTTTGGTAAGAGTTGCCCTCGACACTCATAGGTTTCCAGTAGTCATTGTCGGATTAGAGTAGTTAGTCTGTGGACTATACTACTTTATAAAACATATCTAAGAAAAAAAAATCTCTTTCACAACATCATTACTTTTGCTTACCAAAGTAAACTTCACATGCATGAATCATTAAATGATTTTGATTAAAACCTGTAAAGGTCCATAATTTAATCACTCGGATCAAGGTTAAGGATTGCCCTTCCTTGGGTTGTCAGGATGACAAATTCTGTCAAAGTTGGAAATATAAGGCATATATCTCAGTTATGAGCCCCCCATCTTTATAAATTCTTGCACTCAGTCCTAATCTTTCATATGTGATTACGGGTTTTACTTGTTTGTGTTTTATTACGACTAATTTTTCAACTTTTTCATACTATATTTTCCTGCTTTCTTTTCCTACAGCTTACTTAAATTCCCTGCAACTATATTATGTTTTATCATACTAACCATGCAGCGATAGCAGAGGCCCAGGTACACAATGTTTACATAATGTACTTTTATTGTTCTTTTGTATGCTCATGTTTCTTACAAAATATCTTAAAATAAGAGAATAGTTGTCTAGTTCTATAGGAGGTACACAGTGGCAAGACACCAACCAAACTATTTGCATGTACATCTCAAAACATAAACCATAAACCTGAAGTAGCTAAGGTACGTAGCCTGAAGCGAGCTTTGTGGGCAGCATGACCTAGATGCAAGAAAAGAACAGCTTCGAGAGAGAAAAAAAGATCTTCACCAACAAAACATTTTCTTAGTCTAAACAAAAATAACCCATAGGACTTCGATGTAATATGCCTAGTGCGACATAAATCCTCATATTATCTTTAGATCTTTGCACAACCATGTTGTGTAATTTAAGCCCTGCTGACTCTTTCAGGACTTCGAGGTCGTCATTCGATATGACATAAATCATTCTAACTTCCATGCTATTTACATGATCATATATCATGCAAATGTAAGCCCAGGTAATAAAAAAGCTAGGATGAAACATTGAGTAATATCATATTCTAAACCAAAGGCAAACCATAAGATAACTTGGGAAGCCACCGAAGTTCTCCTCGAGATTTGTGACATTGGATTCTAAAAATAATTGCTCCTATTTGATCCACGCCCATTTGGTCTTCCATGTCAAAATTTGAACACTAAACATTGTATTCTTGAAGACATATACCTGTTGTCATTATCGAGAGTTTTCTTGAATGACTTCGGTCACTTGAGATGTAATTAACTATAGGGGTTTGCCTCTATAGTGAACTAAAGAGATTAGATAATATAAATCCTATCTAATCCTTATATTGGATAAGAGAATTAGTCGATCACCATATAAAAAGGTTCGCAGACCAAATAGATTTCATAAACTCTTTTAGTTTATTTAATCAAGCCCATTGACAAGTAATGTGCCTATTCTTCGGGATAGATGCATTACTTGCAGTGTTGTGTCTGATCATTTAAACTATTAAAATGTATGAGATATGTTCAATCTCACATTATTCAAAATTAAAATACAATATTTTCAAAATTAAATATATATATATATATATATATATATATAATTAAATTCATTCCCAAAATCCTAGTAGATTAACATCACACACAATTTACACAGTACATACAAATGCCACATATCACATGCAATTCATTGACCAATATTAAAATTAAATTTAAAATGAACTTGAGGCCCTTGTGACATGAAATTGAGACCTTTTGACATGGGTTGAGCGGCTCGCTGCCGACAGTTTTTTACTACACCTTAGTCATCACTCAGGTGAGAATTGATAGACATTTTGTTTGTCAAATTACTTCAATTAGATCAACAAATATTATTTATTGTGCTACACATCAATCAAACTTAATTTGACTCGAGCGTCGACAACTTTGTCCAGAAGACCCTGAATGACGAAATAGATGGTGTGAGCACGCGCAAAACGTTGACTTTAACTATAGAGGATTGTTGTGTGGAGCCCAGTTAAAATTGGAATAAATAAATAAATAAAAGAAAAAGGGAAAATAACTGCTCTCTGCTTCCCCGTCTCGCGCGATATTTTCTGTCCCGTAAGTTCGTGAAGGCTTTTGCTTCAGTATCATTCGCGAACTTCCCATCCCGTCTCCGTCGCTCTTGAAACTAGAAGGTTTCTCCCTCAACGATTGGTCTCTCTCATGAAACAGGAACTTCCGTCTGCCCGCGCCTCCTTCAGTTCGCAAAAAGATTCTTCTCGTGTGAAGAAGATAGTGGAAGAAGAAGGAAGGAGTTCCTTATTGCGGTGAAGGTAGGAAGGAGTTCTTGCTTGAGGTGAAGAAAAAAAGAAGGAATTGTTTCTTGTGGTGTTTCCTTTCTTTGAACTCGTCTTCTGTTGTGGCTCTCGGATATATAGAGAGAGAAAGTAAGAAATTTCTTTCTTGTAATTGTCGACGTGATCATACGGTGTAAATTCATCAATTAATAAAATCCTCTGCAACTCCATGGATGTAGGCAATTTGCCGAACCATGTAAATTTATGTGTTCTTTTTTGTTGTGAATTTTCTCGTTTCATTTTTTGCTTCATCAAAGTCGATCGTTTTAAATTTCATATATACCATAACAACTGGTCTCAAAGCTAATGGCTGTGAATGAAGTGAAGGTTTCAGGGATCGAGAAGTTTTATGACACAAATTTTGGTTACTGAGGCTGTGAATGAAGTGAAGGTTTCAGGGATCGAGAAATTTTATGACACAAATTTTGGTTACTGGAGGATGCAAATAGAGAAATACCTTTATGGGAAGAAGCTCCATCAGCTTCATCTTCCGTTATTAGGGAAAAAACCTGAAAGAATGGATGAGGCTGAATTGAACTGTTGGATAGACATGTTCTGGGGGTTATTCGATTGACCCTATTGAGGTCTGTTGCACACAATGTCGTCAAGGAGAGGATGACTGTAGATCTTAAGACACCCCTGTCAGGTATGTATGAAAAGTCATCGACAAATAACAAGGTATATCTAATTAAGAAATTATTCAATTTGAAGATGACGGAATGTACGTCAACACCTGAATGATTTTAATACTATCACAAATCAATTATCATCTGTGGAAATTGAATTTTATAATGAGATACGTGCACTGATCTTGTTGGCTTCATTGTCAAATAGCTCAGAAGTTATGAGAACGTCTATCTGTAATTCTGCAGGTAAATCAAAATTGAAATATGAAGATATTCGTGATTTGATTTTGACTAAGGATGTGTGCAGGAAAGATTCTAGTGAAATCTCAGGTTTGAGTTCAGCATTAAATGTTGATTCTAGAGGGAGATCACAAAACAAGAACTCAAACAGAGGAAGATCAAAATCCAAGAACAAAAGCAGGAGCAAGTTAAGGCCTGATAAACAAGTAACTTGCTGGAATTGTGGAAAAAACTGACCACATAAAGAGAAATTGCAGGAATCCTAAGAAGAAGGAGAATGAAAGTGCAAATGTGGTAACTGAAGAATCACAGGATGCACTACTGTTGGCAATTCCTAGTTCTGTTGATGACTGAATACTGGATTCAGGGGCTTCTTTTCATACAACTTTCCAACGGGAATTGATGCGGAATTATGTTGGAAGTGAATTTAGGAAAATATATCTGGCTGATGGAGAAGCTCTGAACGTGGTAAGAATGAGAGATATTGACATTGCATTTTCAAATAAGAACAATTGGACTCTACAAAAGGTCAGACACATTCCTGGACTGAAGAAGAACCTTATTTCTGTTGGGCAGCTTAATGAGTGTGGACAGTCAGTAGTGTTCTCAGATAGCACCTGGAAGGTTACTAAGGAGCACTGGTATTAGCTCGAGGTAAGAAAGTAGGTGCGCTATATATGACTATTATTTTAATTAATAATGTTGATACTACTATTGTAGAGAGCACAACAGAGTTGTGGCATTGCAGACTTGGCCACATAAGTCAGAGAGGTATGAAGGAACTTCAGTCCAAAGGTAAGTTGCTAGAACTGAAGTCAGTTAATCTCGACGCTTGTGAGAGTTGCATTATGGGGAAACAGAAGAAGGTCAGTTTCTTGAGAAGTGACAGGGTGCCAAAGGCAGGAAAACTAGAACTGGTACACACTGATGTATGGGGGTCTTCACCAG
>NW_018164710.1:18393-33208 GCF_001263595.1 Phalaenopsis equestris | reverse complement strand
TGGGGACCTTCTCCAGTGACATCTCTTGGAGGCTCTCGTTACTACATCACATTCATTGATGATCATAACAGAAATGCTTGAAGTATATTCTTGAAGTATAAATTTGATGTATTCAGTGTGTTCAGGACTTGGAAGGCCATGGTTGAGACAAAGATATGCTTAAAGCTAAAATGACTGAGGTTTGATAATGGTGGTGAGTACTATGCCGCTCAGGGAATTAGGATGGAGAAGACCATTCCAGGAATATCACAACAAAATGGTGTTGCAAAGCACATGAACAAGACCATTAATGAGTGAGCTAGAAGCATGAGATTGCATGTCGGACTACCACCTACTTTCTTTGCAGAAGCTGTCAACACTGTAGTTTATCTGATTAATAAACCGCAAATTACCTGAAGAAGTCTGGAGTGGAAAAGAGGTAAATTTTCTCACCTTAAGACTTTTGGATGACTTTCTTATATTCTCATTAAACTTGATGCTCGAAGTAAGCTTGAAGCCAAGTCAAAGAAGTGTTATTTCTTTGGCTATGAAGATGAGGCATTTGGATATTGTTTCTGGGATGATCAGGGTTGGAAGATCATAAGAAGCAAGAACATGATTTTCAATAAAAACGTTATGTACAAGGACAAATCTAGTACATTTTCTGAAACAATACTGAAGGAATCTGAGTTGGCAAGACTTGATGATTTACTAGAGGTCACAGTGCAGGACAGAGATGCAAGTGACGAGGAGAGTGGATCCGCGACATCCACTCATATTGTTCTACAGTCAGTTTTAGAGCAGTCTACCCCTACAGTTGCAGTTCGCAGGTTAGAAAGGGCTAGACATTCTCCACAATGTTATTCTCCAACTTTAAACAACATTCTGCTGATAGATGGTGGAGAACCTCAGAGTTATGAAGAAACCTTGCAAGATGAAAATTCAAGCAAGTGGGAGCTAGCCATGAAGGAGGAGATGTATTCTTTGCTAGAAAAACAGACTTGGGAGATGACAGATCTTCCATCTGAGAAGAAGGCATTACACAACAAGTGGGTGTACCGGATGAAGACTGAGCATGATGTCGGTAAGAGGTACAAGGTTAGACTGTTTGTAAAGGGTTTTCAGCAGAAGCATTGTATTGATTATTCTGAGATTTTCTCTCCTGTGGTGAAGCTTACAACCATCAGAATGATACTGTCTATGGCAGCTACTGAAGATCTCTTCCTTGAGCAGTTAGATGTGAAGACAACCTGAAGGGTTCATGGTACAGAGAAATGAAGAGTCAGTTTGCAGATTGAAGAAGAGCTTGTGTGGCCTGAAGCAAGCTCTTAGACAGTGATACAAGAAATTTGATAATTTCATGCACAGTGCGGGGTACAGGTACAGCAGATGTCAGACAGATCACTGTTGCTATGTCAGGTATTTTGATAATTCTTATATCATCCTACTACTGTATGTGGATGATATTCTTATTGCAGGTGCTAGCATTGAGGAGATCAAAAATCTGAAGGAGCAGATGTCAGAGCACTTTGCAATGAAGGATTTGGGAGCTGCAAAACAAATCCTTGGTATGAGAATTGTCAGAGATAGAGTCAGAGGCATGTTGAGACTCTCTCAGGCTGAGTATGTAAAAAAGGTACTTAGCAGGTTTTATATGGATAAGGCCAAACCAGTTGGCACACCCTTGGGAAGTCACTTGAAACTCAGTAAGAATCAGTCACAGTCAGAGGAGGAACAACAAGATCACATGAGTAAGGTTTCTTATGCTTCAGCTATTGGTTCACTTATGTATGCTATGGTTTGCACCAGACAGATATTGCCCATGCAATAGGAGTTGTTAGCAGATACATGAGTAATCCAGGAAATGAACATTGGGAAGCAGTGAAGTGAATCTTGAGGTACCTAAGAGGCTCAGCAGAAACTTGCTTGTGTTTCTCAGGAAAGAGTTTAGAGGTATGGGGCTACGGTGATGCTGATATAGCTGGAGACATTGATACTAGAAGTACTGCAGGTTATATTAATACTTTGGGTGGCACTGTAGTGTAATGGGGCTCTAATCTGCAGAAGACAGTTTTATTGTCTATTACATAAGCTGAATATATAGCAGTGTTAGAGGCTGCAAATGAGATGATATGGCTACAAGGCTTCTTGAAAGAATTAGGCAAGAAGGATCAGAAGGGCATACTCTACAGTGATAGTCTTTGCCAGGAATCCGACATTTCAGTCCAGGACTAAGCACATTCAGATCAGGTATCACTTTATACGATCATTGTTGGATGACAAACAATTATTGATTGAGAAAAATTGTGGAAGCAAGAACCCTGTTGATATGTTGACAAAGGGTGTTACTCTGGAGAAACTGAAGTTATGCGCAGCTTTAGTTGGTCTTCTAGCTTGAAGACAGGGGCCTTGAGTTGCAGAGGTGGAGGATAACTCGTTTGAAGAAAAATGACAACACTGCCAGTGGAGGATGTTAGTTTGAGGAAGAAGACGTTGCAGTCTGTGTACCGGTCTCCAAGTGGGAGATTTGTTGTGTGGAGCCCGATTAATATTGATATAAATAAATTAAAAAAAAATAGAAAAGGGAAAATAACCGCTCCCCGCTTCCTCGTCTTGAGCGATATTTTTCGCTCCCGTCAGTTCGCGAAGGCTTTTGCTTCAGTATCGTTCGCGAACTACCTGTCATGCTCCCGTCCCGTCTCCGTCGCTCTAAAAACTAGAAGGCTTCTCCTCGATGATTCGTCTCTCTCGCGAAACAGGAACTTCCGTCTCTGCCCGCGCCTACTTCAGTTCATGAAAAGATTCTTCTCGTGTGAAGAAGATAGTGGAAGAAGAAAGAAGGAGTTCTTTCTTGCGGTGAAGGCATGAAGGAGTTCTTGCTTGAGGTGAATACAGGAAGAATGAATTGTTGCTTGCAGTATTTCCTTTCTTTGAACTTGTCTTCTGTTGTGGCTCTCGATATAGAGAGAGGAAGTAAAATATTTTATTCTTGTAATTGTGGACGTGATCAAACAGTGTAAATTCCTCAATTAGTAAAACCCTCTGCAACTTCGTGGATGTAGACAATTTGTCAAACCACATAAATTTGTGTGTTCTTTTATGATGTAAATTTTCTCGTTCCATTTTTCACTTCGTCAAAGTCGATCGTTTTAAATTTCATATATACCACAATAGAGGATGTCCATTTTGCTATAATTTCGTGCACGAGCGAATTGTACAAAGATCGATGCATATAAGTTACAACTAAAAGAAAGAGGAAAAATTAATTTTAAAAAAAAAACACAGCTCCCCCATTTGACACTGCCTCGCCTGTTCCTTCTCCTTTGTTCGAGCGATTATTGCGTGCAGAGGGCGAACGCAGAGCTATGTCCGTCCTCCGATCACAACCGCACATCGTGGCTGTATGACAGTGTGTCCGATCATACAACCGCAAATTAGACCCTTTGTTCACCTCCTGTCCTCTTTGCCTACACCGTCTGCCCGAAACTCTTCTTTCTTAAGCCTGCGGCTGTTCATCTCTCTTGACAGCAAGCCTCCGTGGTCCTTCGGTTCTTACTTTGGTAACCATTCACCCTTTAAGCTTGTCTCCCTAAAGCACTTGGTTGGCTATGCCTCCTCCCTTCCGATGTCCTCGGCTCCTCAGTCTCTCGGTCTGAAACCCTTGCTCGGTTAAACTCTTTCTCCTTCCCTTTCTTAAGCGGTGAGCTACCTTTTCAGTTGGCACCACCGCATAGTATGCTTCCCCAATCTTCTCTTCTCATACTTTTTTCCTTTTTTATCGAGGTAGGAAAGCTCTAGGGAACCAAAAATCTTGAGCAATGTAACCCTCTTGTACTTCCCCTACCTCCTTCGTCTGTTCTGAATGGTTGCACATATCTATGCTCTCAGGTTTTCTTTTTTTTTTTGAGAATATAATTGAGTTTATATGGGCTTGAATAGCTAAACTTTCACACTATTAAACATCTACATTCTTAGATATCCCAAATATGAAACTTTCATGTGCTTGCATATTCAATACCCGAAACTTCTACAAGTCTTTATGTTCAGATTCTAAAAATGAAATGAATTTTTTTTAAGAAAGCCGAGAACGTGAGTGCCCTTTTTTGTGAAAATTTGAAAGTTTTTAGTACTCTACTTGCGAAAATCTGGAAATTTGCGTGTTCTTTTTGAGAAATCTGAAAGTACAGTGGTTCTGTTTTAGAGAAATCTAAAAATTTTAGTGTTTTGTTTATGGGAATCTAAAAATGCGATGGCCATTTTTTTTGGAGAAATCTGAAAGTTATTTTGTTGTTTTTTCTTGTGAAAATTTGGAAGTTTTTTTGGAAAGAAAGTTTTTGGTGTTCTTTTCGAGAAATCTGAAAAATGCGCTGCTTTCGTTTTGGAGAAATCTGAAAATTTTGGCATTTGCAATACTTTGGATCTTCTATATAGAAAAACGTGAATTGGAAATGAAATACGAAAGGTTTACATGCATACCACTCAATCCCTATGTACTTAAAAATCTAACATGTAATTTTCAATATTTACAGATATAACACTTTCCTATGCATGAAAATGTGTACTTCACTTTTTAACAGTTAAATTAAGGAGGATTTACATACATATTACTCACTTCCTATGGATTTACTTATCTACCACCTAAACTTTAGTCTTCTTCGCCACTTTAGGGAGAATTGAGACATGTAAACATTATGCATTGGGCAGTTTAATATGCAAAATTCTTTGATGAAATGATATGTGTATACTTTCTTTTTTCATTATTTGGATGTTAAAATAAGAGGTCGTCGTTGTGCTGATGGCTCTCTTCTGGATAGATATGGTGATTAAGATTTTCTTATCTCAATTTTTGTTAAGATGTGATTACTTGTCCCATTTATTGTTCATACTTAATTAGACTCTCACTTGTTTTCTTTCTGATGATCTTCTTTTAATGATTCCTTTTACATAAAAGCTTCAAGATTCACAAGTGCATATCAATAATTCTTATTAATGCCAAATTTTAGAATACTTATATGCATAACGAACCGAACACGAACACAAGCTTTGTTCGTTCGAGTTCGGTTCGTTTACACCCCTAATGACATGACATGCCTAAAATTTATCTAATTTTTTATATACATTTGATGCTCAATTTTAATGATATTGCATTTTAAAGGAAGATATTTTGCATGTTTCTGGTTTCAAGTACAGAAAACGGAGTTTAAAAAAAAAGAAGTGAAAATAAATGCAAAATTGATTCATGAAGCATGTTGTGAGATATGTACTTCCTGACATAGAAATGAGACACAAAATACACAAGTAAACACAGATCATTTACGTGGTTCGATCCAACTGGATCTACGTTCATGTGAGGGATACAATCAAATAGTTTGCTAAGACAAAAGAAATGGAGAATGCATAGCTTATATATAGAGATGAGCCCTCATATTTCTTCTATGGCCTCCCTCTCAAGCGACACCCTCAAGATGCTCTCCTCCTCTCTAGCTCTCTAGATATTCTCTCCTCCTTTGTAGTAGCTTAAGGTCTCTTCCCATGCTCTCCTAAGTCTCACACCCTCTTTATTTATAGAAGCAAAAGAGTGGTAGATGGGAGGTAGGTGAGATGTAGTTGGTGAGCGGTACCACATTATAAAAGTGCCATTTTAACTTAGTTCAATAATTGTGGGTCAAAATAACAATTCTCCACCTTAACCCTCAATTGAGAAGCTTCGAAGTAAAGATTCCCTCCACCTGGCTCCTGAGGGGCCCTCAGCCCTTGCTTGAGTTTGCTAAGTCCAAACAATACATGGACTTAGAAATCACGGTTCTTCTGATAAGAGAGTACAACCCCTTTTTCCTGACTCCTTGTATGACGACAAGAGGGCCTTTGGTTACTCTGATGCAGCCATTCTCTGCCTTAAACGAGCATCCTCTTGACTCCAGCGTACCTAAACAAATCAGATTTCTTTTAAGCTCTGGTACGTACCTGACATTTTTCAGTACTTGTTCAACTCCATCAAACATCCTTATCCTTATTGATCCACTTCCAAAAATCCTGTGAGCATTATTGTCTCACAGTAGAACGGACCCATCATTTTTCTGTTGAAGTGTCTTGAACCAGTCTTTGTGAGGACACATGTGGAAAGAACACCCTGAGTTGAGGATCCACAATTTACTGGATTCAGATTCTGTGATCACCAGAGCCTCAACAGAATCGTAGTCATCAGAGGCTACTCTTGCTTCTCCTGATTCTTCTGGCTCTTCTTGGTACTTATTCTTCCTGTTTGGGCAGTTCCTCTTGAAATGATCATCCTTGTGACAGTGATAGCACTTAAAAGACCCCCTTGATGACTGATTCTCGCCATCCTTGCTTGACCTTGATCTGTACTGACCATTTCTTGAATCTTTCATGTCCGATCTTCCTCTGATAATAAGACAGTCTCCGCTGACTTCCTTGTTCCTGATGCTTCCTCTAAAGTTCTTTGGCTCTAATCAGAGATTGAACATCCTCCAGAGTAATAGTCTGCACCCTTCCATAGAGCATTGCATCCTTGAAATGCTCGTAGCTCTTAGGAATAAAGTTTAGCAACAACAGTGCCTTGTCCTCATCGTCCATCTTGACGTCAATGTTCTCGAGGTTGTCGATGATCTTGCTGATGAACTCGTCAATCTGCTCTGAGACAGATTTGTCTTCATGCATTTTGAAGGAGTATAAGCGCTGCTTCAGAAAGAGCCTATTAGCCAGAGACTTTGTCAGGTAGAGTACCTCGAGTTTGGCCCAAAGTGCTTGAGCCGTTGTCTCCCTCGACACCTCCCTCAGAAATTTGTCGCCCAAGCTCAGGATTATCAAAATGCTTCGCGAACTCCCTAATTCCCGAACAGAGACCTCCCTGACCCCTTCTCTGCGCGATCTCCGCCTCTTCCCTCTGGCCGAGCTGCTCGCAAGACCGAACTCCTACTCCTAAATCCTCAGCTGGCAGCAATCCTCAGCCGGCCGCCCTGTCGCAAATTTTCGGCCCTCGCTTGCGGACTGTTCCTACTCCGTCTCTCTGAACCGTACATTCCTATTGATCTTTTGACGTTCATCTACATGCACAATTACACACCACACTAAATTTGAAAAGCATTGCAATTCTCTTTTTTCATTTTTCAATATTTATTTATAGAATCAATCAAATAAAAATAATAATTTATTAGATAAATAATTTTAAATATTTTGAATATAATATATTTGATTTTCTCTTTATTTTACTTTGCTATTTCTAACACCTATATTTCAATTTTTACATGCATGTCTTGTTAACTATTGTAAATATATGTATTTGAATTGGGTGGTGGTACGTATGTAAATGTCCCATAATATGTGTAATTTTGGTTTCAGTCAGCCCACATTAGTATAGATACATGCTTGGCCAGGGCAGGAAGGCTATTTCAAAGGCAAATAATGCATAATATTAGGCCCCAACTGAGCACAAATTGGTTCTTTTTCTCTATAAATCTTCATTGCTGCGAAAAAAGAATGTGTAGAATAAAAGGTGATTGATGTGTAGAGTTATTTTTCTTAAGGACATAAATAGAGTTTATTCGCTTACAACTATAAATGCAATGTTCCGTAGATGTTTAAATGTTTAATCCTTGCTTGAGTTTATCAATCTGTGAATCATTTGGCTAAAGTGGAATTTTTGGCAGCAGGGTTCCAAAATTCCTTGCAATCAGCTAGCTGCAAAGTCTACTTGCATGGAAATGTGAAGTTTCAGACTGCACTGAAGAAATGATTTGCCCATTTTAATTGTTATCATAATGTAAAAGTAGAGATTTCATATAGATATATATATATATTTCTTATTCCCCTTTAGACTTCCTTTTTTATGAGGTGTTAATGATTTGAGTGATATGCATGTAAATATAAATATTTAGAGGTTATATATGCAAATACATAAGAATTGTGTGGTAGGTATATAAACATTGTTGACCCTTCGATAGAAAACAATAATCTGAAAAGAAGTGTAAGCAAAGGTTAGTGTTGTGAGATATGTACTTTCTGACATAGAAATGAAACGCAAAGAACACAAGCAAACACATATCTTTTACGTGGTTCGATCCAACTGGATCTACGTATCTACGTCCACGGGAAGGACTCAATCCAATAGTTTCCTAAGACAAAAGTAATGGAGAATTCATAGCTTATACATAGAGATGAGCCTTCATCTTCCTTTTATGGCCTCCCTCTCAAGCGATACCTTGATACTAGGCCTCAAAATGCTCTCCTCCTCTCTAACTCTATAGTTATTCTCTCCTCCTTTGTGGTAGCTTAAGATATCTTCTCCCTTGCACCCTCTCTATTTATAGAAGCAAGAGAGTGGTAGGGGGAAAATAGGGGGGCGGGAGGTGAGCGGTACCACATTACAAAAGTGTCCTTTTACCTTAGTTCAATAATTGGGGGTCAAAATAACAAAGCAGTGGCACCTAAGTGCCAGGGTCTAGCGAGATTGGCGTCTAGGTGCCACAGTTGGGTGTCTTAGCTCTAGAAACGATTATCCCTTTATTAAATAAATTTGAACGAATTTGGAAGATGTGTCTCAAGCAACCCTTGGTGATTTTCAGAGCTTTATATATAGCGATGAATTCCAAACAAAAGTAGTGTGTTTGTGTGTGGAGCCATTTTAGAGTAGGTTAGATCCCCATTAGAGTGGGCAGCCACCATAGTGAGAGAGTGGTGAATCTTTATGATAACTGGAGTTTTGCGAGTCTTGTAAGAGTCTGCTGGAGTTAAGGAAGTCGGGGGAAGAGTTTGAGATAATTAGTTGTACTTTTATTTAAGTTTTGTTTTGTGAACTTGAGTCTTAATATAAATCATGTTTTATTTTGTTATTCTCACGAATTCTGAGAGGTTTTCCTTTTCTTTTTCCTTGCAAAAAGAAATAATCATGTGGGGGATTTGATTTATTTATGACTTCTTTTATTCCTAAAATTGTGATGTATTTCCAACGGTTCTTAATTTAATCTGCAAACTGATCACTTATAATGTTAAAATCCGTTGTGAAACATAATGACCCGAGATGACTATGATTTCACCCAATTAGTGAGTACCACACTAAATCTTGGATGAAGGGAATGCTAAGTCCAAGGGAGAGTGCAAATAAATAGGGAGATAAGTTTTTATGGGTGTAAAATTGATGATTCTAGAGTTACAGGCTAGAATCTTTATCAATTTGGTCTTAATTCAGAACCCGAGTCATTGGTTGGTCCTATAGAGAGAGCATAGTGGATAATCTGGAAGTGAGAGGCTAGAATCTACTCAGCACATCCATACAATCAAGAACTTAACTTTAGATTAGCTAATATTCTTTATGCACTCGGGAGAGGATAAAGAAGGTATGCTCTTATTTGTCACAAAATCATTTTTTATTTTTTAAACATTCAATTCCCACACTGATTATGATCTCATTGCAAGGGGAAATGATTTTTATTATATAAAAACTTTCTAAAATTTAACCATTTTCCTTAGATTAGTTTTTTTTTTAATTTACTTAACATTAATTTTATAGTAAATTTGTAAATTTAGGAAAACCAAACTTTTCAAAAATTTCAAACTAAGGCTTGATAGTAGTAGACTAGAACCTATCCTAAGGGATTTTTTACCTCTCTTCTTGATGTGCCCCTAGTGTGTGTTGTTTTTCTGCGTGTTTTATGTCAATTTAATTCCCATGAGACGGAGTCAAAAACTTGACCCTACCTAAAGTTACGTAGTAATTTAGCTTTAAAAAATATGGCCAAAAACTTGACCCAATTTATATTAAGTATTTAATGTGCAAAATTTAAATATTATATAAAGTATATAAATTAGTTCACACACTATGAATTCTACGCAAGTGCATGTATCTCTTCAAGTAATATAGGACTTTCCTTAAAAATCCCAGTATCGATCCAACGAAGAAGCGAGATAAGATGTCCTTAGTCAAATTCTAGTATACTACTATTAGTCCTTAGTTTGGAAGATCGATTTAAGTGGTTTTTTTAACAAGTGCTCCTAAATGTAAGTCTTAAGTTTAAAACAACTAATAACTATTCCTAAATGAAAATATTAATTCTAAAGATAATCTTTTTTGGATGAATTAGTTTGGAGAATTTTGAGATGTTAAAAATTGCTATTCATATGTAGTGAATTGGATAACATAAAGGAATGATATATATTAAATATTGTATGTGCCAAATAGGTGTAATTTTAATTCTCTACCCTCATTCAAGTGTTATAAAGAATCATTGAATAATCTTAAATTTTGTCTCTAAATCTGTGGTTAGGCTGGAAAGATACTAGCCTTACTCCGTAGCTCTCACTTCCCTTCTCGTGAAGGCTAACTCTTACTTTAGTTCTTAAACACTAAGACCAAATTGAAGATTTTAGTCTGTCACCCTAGAATCTCCAATTCTTCAACCACTAATATATATATTTACTTATTTATTTACACTCAACCCCCATGAACTTCACCATCCATGGAATTTGAATGTGGTTCTACTTTGTTGAGAATTACACTCCCCTCTCGAGTTTTAATGCAATTACAATGAATTTTAAAACTACAACATGCTCCTATTGTAATATAAAGGAAGTGCAAGTAAAAACCATCATATTTATAATCAAAACTTCTTCTAGCATGCATCCTAATATCTTAAACATGAATCCTACTCATTACAAAAAACAAGTAAAAGGAAAATAATGACATAATCTTCTCATGTCACTATTTTCTAATAAAAAGAAAGAGTAAGAATGATAGATCACAAAACACAGAAAACACAACAGAAAATTTCCTTTCATCAAAGCAAATCTACTAGATAAGTGTTTACAAAATCATAAGATAATGAAGAACAAAGTACTTACCTTTTTTCCTTGAAAGAAAGAAATAAATCTCTCCCACAAAGTCTCTCACTGATCCATGCAATGCTAGTACATCTCCTTAGAGATTCTCTCAAAATTCACTCTTCAATCTCTCCAAAAAGGTAGAAACAAAAAGGTAGAAATCTACATTTCTACTCATATTCTAAGATCTATAAACATTCTCCACATTTTTCCACACACACACACACTTTTTTGACATAAAATCGCTCTATTATAGTGTATGGACAAATTTCCCAAGAGATGCCTCAAACAATCTTCCAAAAAGTGTCCAAAAACATTGAATCTCGGCCATAACCGCCCAAAATCACGTCCAAGCTGTCTCAGGCGCCATCAGCGCCATTCTAGGCGTTCTCGGCGCCGGTTTGGGTGCCTTCAACACCGGTCTGCAGTAGTTCCACCGTTTCGCTCCTTTTGGCTCTATTTCAGCTCTGTTTTATCTCGTTTCGGTTATGTTTCGTTCATAACAGATATACCTACAAAATAAGTATGAAAACAACATTTCTTTAAAGTGTAATTTCACTCAAAAACATGTAAGGATTAAACATAAAAAGCCATATCGAAATGTGTCAGACCATAATTTTTTTTCTTGCTCATTTTAGCTCCAAATTGCACCGTTTTTACTTCTTTTTCACCAAAAACCCATTTCTTGTACCTAAAGCCAAAAACATACAAAATATCTTTCTATAAAGTGCAATATCACCAAAAATAAGTATAAAATATAGGTCTAAAAATGCATATATTTTTGGTGCATCACTTCTCTGTGGGATCGATACTGGGGTTTTAAAGAAAGCCCTACATTACTTGAAACGATACTTGCACTTACGTAGAACTCCTAGTGTGTGAAATATAATTCAATTTTACATTCTATATCAAATCCATTTTTGCACACTAACCGCTAAATATAAATTAGGTTAAGTTTTTTGCCATCTTTTAGGAACTTCAATAACTGCGTAATTGCGGGTCCGATCATGTCAATTGCTAGAATTGAAATTCATGTTTACTTTAATCGAGAAACGATATTCTTAAAGCCTTGTGTATTGCACTTTTCGAGATATCTCTTTTGCAATATGAAAGATTGAGGGTGATATAAATATTTGTGTTAAAGTTTAAGACTTAATTATGTAAATAGAGCAGGTGGTATGTATGTGACTTTCACGCCATCTTTGAGGACTCATCATTTGCAAAATTGAGAATGAGAAAACTCTGCTTAAGAAGATACACTCGTATCTGGAGCTCTACTGGTTGGTTTCTTTTTTTTGTGTGTTCTCGGGGCTGCTGAATCTCCGTTGGCTAGTTCACTTTTTTTGTTGTGTTCTTGGGGCTTTTGGATCTATGCTGATTTTGGGCATTCCTTTGGGTTTCGGGGCTCCACCTTTTTATATCTCTACTGATTACTTTCATATTAACCCAAAAAATTTGGTATCTTGGATGTATAACCTGCATGGAGGTTATTCTACCTGTTGGCACTGTTGTGCTGCATTCTGTCATTAATTTTACTGGCTTGGACATTCTCTCATCTGCCATTAGGGGTCGTTTGGTAGTCAGTTTTAAGGTAGGATTTGAACTAAACCCTGCCTAAAAGGCAAAAATGCCTAAGGCTCCGTTTGGCGTGACTTTTTTCTAGCGTCGCGGCCCGTGGCCGCTATTTTCTATTTTTTATTTGTTTGGCGCGACGGTGGCTGCCTGGCTTCGAAGAATCCGAGTGAAAGCTGGGCCGCCGGTAATAGCTAGCTGCGCGCTTTTTTCCCTAGCGAATATTATCGCATTGCCCCTCCCACATACCATCCCATTCCCACGAAACGTTTCTTGCCCTAGCCGCGCACTGTCCTCCTCCTGCGCGCCAAAAATCTTCCTTCAACCCCGTTTTCCTCCTTCAGAACTTCTTCGCTGCCTTCGACAACCCCGTTTTCCTTCTTCTTCTTCTTCTTCGGTTCAGAACTTCTTCGCTGCCTTCGACCATCCCGTTCTTCTTCTTCTTCTTCGGAGATATTGCCGTAATATTCCTTTTCTTTTTTCGTTTCTTCTTTTTTTTTTTTTTAAAGGATAACAAACGATGATCCTCCTTTACAGCTACGATTCCTTCTTCCTCCCACGTTCCTGGCCTCCTTTGGCTTCTTCGGCGATCTCGCAGGTATATGAATTTTTTTTTCCCATTAATTCCATTTTTGCTTGTTTGTTTCAAAATGCCAAAATTTTATATGATTTTTTATGGTCAATATGCCAAAATTTTATATTTGATACAATATTATATGTTTATTAAAGTATTTTGAAATTTATTTGTTCTGTTATATGTGAGGTATTTGCTGATGTATGCCATTGGAGTTAAGCTTTTGGATTGATTCTACGGTACTTCTAATTTATAATTGAACGAATTTTAAATTTATAGTTGAACAAATTGTAAAAAAACTGAAGCTAGGGACATATAAATGAGTGCGTTTATGAATCCAAACCAAATCAATCGAGTATGTTTTAGATATGTAAATAAATCAGAATTTAGTGGCATGCATGTAAATGTTATTTTGGGTAATTGTCACAATTAAGATGACCTTTATCCGCCATCTATATATGCTGTTTTTTCGCTCATTCTATTTATTTTCATGTTGTTGGAGTTGGTGGCATCTAAATACATTCGGATGTCGTTATTTCATTCTATTTATTTTGCTCATTCTCTTTATTTGCATATTATGTTAGAATATTGCTCTAACTTTTGAATACATTCAGATGTCAGTATATATTTAGATGTTGCGTGCAAATACACATGTGATAGTTTAGCGTTTTCTTTATTTTTTACTTTTTTACGTTTTCTTGCAAGAATGTTAACTTGCTCTTTATTTGATTTATATCACAATCTGTATAATTTTCTAAATTGTGTTACTATTTCTGATAATTGTTTTACTTTATCATAGTAATAAAATGACAAATAAGTCCAAAGAGCATGGTGCACCGGCACTGTGGGAAAAAGAAATAAAATTAATATCCTGCGATTTTTGCTTTAAGGAAATTGAATTGGGCAATAGACCAACCACCTTTTTCAATAAGGAATGGTGGCAGAATATTATCATCAGTTATTATTATTACTTTCCTATGTGGAGAACATAGTGAATGGTTTCTTCGGAATTGATATATCTCTCACCTTTGTTTCCTAGCTTGATCATAAATCCTGTCTTCTGATAGATGATCATAAGAGAATTGCAACAAGGTATATATATTCTGATAGAAACACAGTCCTGCAAATGAATTTTGTGGTATGTATGTAAATGCATAAGAATTGTGTGCTATGTATGTAAATGAATCATAGAAACACAATTTTGCAAATGCATTAGATGGATGCTTTCTTCAAAGGACCAATCCGCATAATATGTGTTAAGAAACCACGATTGTATGTATATGAACTTTCTGTTCTGTTCAGAAATGAATTTTTGTTTCAAAAGTTTCAAAAATGTAGCTGTTACAACATTCTTTTAAACAATTTTAACAAACATGGGCAGTATGGTCATTTCTCCATAAACATTTGTCTCACAGCTGTTTTCACACAGCTGCACCAAACAGGCATTCAGCTTCCTCACAGTTGTAGCTGCTTCCCCACAGCTGCTTCCTGGGGCAGCGCAGCTGCAGCTGAAAAGTTGAGAAGCTGCAGCTGCACCAAACAGAGCCTAAGTCGTGAAAATCTTGTAGCAACATTTGTATTTCTATTGGCCCTCCTTTCATTCCTTGGGACGATCACACATTTTTTCTTTTATATGCGTCAAATCTATATGAAAGCTCAATTAGAACATTCACATACCCACTACCTCATTCTTGTATTTTCACCTATTTAACACCTACACTTTAATTATTATATTCCTATCCCACGAGACTTCTATATTAAAAGAGTATATATATATACATACATGCATACATACATATATATATATATATATATATATATATATATAAAGAAAAAGCCCGAGAGAAAATATATAAA
>NW_018164710.1:0-17325 GCF_001263595.1 Phalaenopsis equestris | reverse complement strand
TTTTCACATTCCTTCACTTTATGGCCAGAAGTTATTATACAACCCCCAGTCATCCCTCATGAGTCAAAGAATTTGAGTATCACACCCTACACTCGGGGGAATCAAACCCCAGACCAAAGGGGACTTACAACTGACAAGCAGATACCCGACCAACATATCTGAGTATGCGGCGTAGAAGAGTATATATATATATATATATTGAAACCATAATCAAAAGAACACAACCTTTCAAGATTTGCAAATTCACATAAGTGGCAAATAGTAGAGCCTATAAAATGTAAATTTTCAAGTCCAAAATAACATTGCATGTAATCTGAATAATGCGCAATTTTGCAATATTATCAAAACCACAAAAAAAAAAGATGAAGAGAGAGAATAATATGAATTAGTTTCTGCTAATAAAAAAGGATAAACAGAGAGGAAAACTCTGAAATTGCCAAACCTGATTTAAAAAAAAGTGTTGGTCCAGCAACAAAAAACAGTCAGGCTCCTTCTCCAACGGTCCTTTTAGAGGTACTGATATAGAGAACATTGTTGCCCCTAATGAAGTCGTCTCCATATTTGTTCTTTAGTTGGCCATTTACGTATTCCTCAGTTTGCTCCATTGCAATGTTCATGTAACCATCCAAACAAGCTAGAATGCCTCGGTAGTCGACCCCTGAGTTGAGCTTGACGACTACAGGACGTTCGCGTATCAACTTCAGGAAATCTGCTGGCGTCTTGACGGAGCCGCTGCCTCCACCGTCGGCGCCGGTCTCACCTCCGCCGCTGCTCATCTCGCTCTTTGTAGAGGGGATTTTGTTCCTATGCTGGCAGGACTAATATATATATATATTCATACATAAGTGAGATGGCATATATGTGAAATTTGAACTTTAAAGGTTAAATATGTAAACACATTGTGTCCTCCTTTGATTTTTAGCTAGTCATATGGAAACATTTAAATGTCATTCTCGGATTGCTTTTGGTAATTGAAAATGTGCAAGTTCGTTTTATAAGGATTATCGATGATGCAAAAAGGCATCTAATGCTAAAAAAAATGTGATAATAGAATAGTTATATGCTAAAAAAGGGTACTGGATCCATCTAATGCTAAAAAAAATGTGATAATAGAATAGTATCTCTTGATCCGATGACCTAATAAGGGTACTGGATTGACACTACTATTCACCAACACTTGGTGAGAAGTTACCCTTGCTTTCATAGGTTGTTGGTAGCTCTAGCTCAATAATATGACTAATTCGTGGATCATCTGATTTACAAAAAAAAATACATATATAATATAACATAAATCTTTTCTCGTGACACTAATATTTTTGACTACTAAGTAAAAGTTAAACTTTATTTATATTCATGACAAATTAAGAATTTTGGTTGTTACTTTCCACGGGTCCACTTGTTAGTCACCTTAATTGGGCTAAGAGTTATCATCCTTAGATTGTCTTGCTGATAGATTCTACCCAATGTTGGACTTTAAAAGCACAAATGACTCATGGTTGCCTATTGAAGTCCCCCCGAGAATTAGCAGGGTCACATGTCCTGAGTTTGAGCCCACCTCCAACTTAAACTCTTATCCTCTGCTCTGATCTTTCATTTATGTGCCACTTGACTTTTTTATATACAAATATGCTCATCTCTTTTGTGTTTGTTTAATGTTTCGTAATATTTGCATGCTTTACTTGTAATTTTAACCCTTTAGCAACGGTGTTAGAGGCGACATGTACACAATACTACTTTCCCTTTTACCTACTTTCCTTACTGTATTTTGTTATATGTATTTTATTTATGTGTAATTTACTATACCTATAACAGACCCCTAGGGTAGAGGATAGTAGACTACCTGTTTAGGAGGAACCCTACAGTAAAACTCTACGGACCAACAATAACCGATAATCACTAGTTCAAACACACTTTTTAGGACCCAAAAACATCATAATGAGGGGCCCATAGCAAACTCTTTATGAAGCAAAATGAGGATGCAAGCAAGCGGTGGACAACTTTCGATGACGATTAAGACAGAACAAGAAGCAAATGATAAACCTCAACTAAACTTTCTGTAGACTTAAAGAACACAAACCCATAAGAATTTGAGGTTGTTCATCTATCACGACATAAATTCGCATGCTATCTTTTAGGTTTTTGCATGATTGTATGTTGTGAGATATAACACTAAATTTTCTTAGGATCTCGAGGTTGTTCGTCGGTATGACATAAATATACCTATCTTCCTAGGTTGTTTGTGTGATTGTATGTCATACAAATGTAGGTCCTAAATTTAAATAAAATGCATAATTAAAACATAAAAAAATATTATTTTCAAAAATATAAACCCAAATAGTAGGATAGTTTGGGATGTCATCGAGGTTTTCCTCAGAATCTGTGATATTTTCTACCTTTTGCTTCTTTGGCTTTAAAAATAAATGTTCCTATTTGAGCCCTCCCCATTTGATTTTCCTACAACCAATTGTGAAAACTTAACTTTGAATTCTTGAAAACGAAACCCTTACTCTTAACCGAGAGTTTTCTTAAGTGACTTTGGTCGCTTAAGATGTAATTATTTATGGTGCCTTGCCCCTATAGAGATTTAGGAGCCCAGATAATATAAACACTATATAATTTTTATATTAGATAAGATAATCATCAGTCACAAATTTTGCACACCAAATAAGTGTAAAAAATTTCTTAGTTTAAATGGTTGAGCATACTAACAAGTGATATGTTTATCTCTCGGGGTGGTGTATTACTTGTGATACTGTGTTCAACTTTGTAAACTATTAAATATATGAGATCCACCTTGTCTCATTGTTCAAAATCAAAATGCTATTTTCAAAACCAAAATTATATACATATTAAATTAAATTATTTTCTAGCGACTCCGCTAAGGACTTATTTTCCTCTTCATATTTGATCAGGTGATTTTTTCTTCACACATCGGTAGTGTGCTCTGATCCCAAAAATTATAGTTGTGTAAAATTAATGAAGATGACTCCGTTTTGCAGTGATGCTAAAAACTTGGTTTGTTATTTATTAATAAGAAATTGAAGCAGCAATTTATGTTGGGATTCTACGCAAGTATACATATCGTTATCAAGTAATACATGACTTTCTGTTTAAGCCCCAAATATCGATCCCACGGGGAAGATTTAAATTTGTAATGGTAATTTAAATTAGGAATTTCACAATAATAAAGAAAGTCTATTATAATAATTTTAAATGTTTAAGGTGCTATCAGAACTAAATTATCAACTACTATCAAGACTATAAAGTAAAGTTAAACTATAACTACCAAACTATGTTTCTGTGATGAAGTTATCAAATATGAGAAAGCATCTTTCCCACTACAATGAATTTTTGGTTAAATGAGAGAGATAAATGGTTTGAATTTGTATTGTGCCAAATATGAGCAATTTTAATTATCTACCCTTAGTGAAGTGTTATAGAGAATCGTTGGCTAATCTTAGATTTAGTCTCTAAATCCGTGGTTAGGTTGAGAGGATACTGACTCTCACTCCAGAGCTCCCACTTCCCTTCCCTTAACGGCTAACTCTCGCTTTAGTTCTTAAACACTAAGACCAAATTGAGGATTTTAGTTTGTCACCCTAAAATCTTCATTTCTTCGCCCAATAATATATATTTTCTTATTTATTTTCACTCAACTACATGAACGAAACACTCCTTCATAGAATTTAATGTGATTCTCACTTTGTTGTAGAACTCATACTTCATTTCTCGGATCATATGTATATGTTTCACAACAAATTTTAATCACAACAAATTTTAATATTTCAATTGGTTAGATCGAAAAGTAAATTAAGAACAGAGCGGAAAAAACATCATAATTTATTTTATATTTTAAAATTGGCACATCTAAATTATCGCTTCATTTCACCATATCTCAGAGCAGAGAGAAAGACAAAGAAAACAACTCAGACATCATGAGACAAATAGAACAAAATATGAATTTCAAAAATAAAAGAAAGTTTATACAACAATAATAAACAAACACCACTTATTTGTAACTCTTTCTCAAATCAAATCCCTTGAAGCCTCTCTTGAACTCTTCCTCTCTTTACAAGACTCTTTTTTTCTCTTTAAAGATGTATGGAAGAAGAAATCTCTCACTTCTCTCCGTCTCTTAACAACTCTTAGGAGAAAATCACACTTAGACTCACCACACTAAACAATAAAACACTCAAGTAAACTTAATTACCCTCTACCCCCCTCTAACTACCACCTTTTTTGAGCAATTTTTGCTCTAAATAAAGTATAATGTCAATTTTCTAAGAGGTGCCTCCAATAACTCTTCAAAAAGTCTCTGAATTCATCAAATCTTTTAGAATTTTGCCCAAAACCGACCTTGGCGTCGTCAGCACCCATGATGGTGTCGTTGGCTCCCGTGTCCTGAATTTAATTCTATGCTCTCTATCAAATGACGTCGTCGGCGCCCAGTCTGGCGTCGTTGGTGCTGAGTATTTTTTTTCTTTTTGATTCCAATTTTTGTCCTTTTTGCAACCTTTAAGCTCCAAATGCCTAGACTTAGTATACTTGCAATAAAACATAAAAATATCTTTCTTTAAAGTGCAATATTGCCAAAAATGAGTATAAAATATATGTCTAAAAATGCATATATTTTTGGTACATCAAAATCCCCCAAACTTAAATATTACTTGTCCTCAAGTAACTCTACCACATAAAAATATGACTTATGGCAAAGAGTTTTAACTTCTATATTTCCATATTTTGGTCTACTAAATATAATAGCACAACTTAAGAAAAAATTTAAAATAACTCCAGTTAATACTAAATGTATGAGAATATCTAGCAGTAAAGTCTAAGATTTCTGATTTTCTATTCTTTTTAAGGAAAATTGCAAATTGTCATCTTAAAGCCACTTAGAATATCCATATGAAAAAGAACTTCATGAAAACTTTATTAGTAAATATGCTAATACTTTAATACAGGTTTAGAGAATGTAGCCAAGCCTTCTTCCTTAAGTTAATTTAAGTGAAGCTAATTTTTTATTAGTCATCTCCTCAAGCTTCTCCTCACATCTTTTTCTTATCTTTCAGGATTATTTTCAATCCTTTTTCTTTTCTCTTTTTTTTCTTTTTTTATATATGTTAGGATTAATATGTCTGGATAGCCTTTAATGATTTTGAACTTCACTATCCTCTTCTTAAAGTTAAAAATTTTTCACATTCCTTCACTTTATAAATTCATATTAGCTTTGAAGATTTTTCATGAAGTTTTATTCTTTTCTTCTTACATGAAACTCTAAGATTCTTAATACTTCAAAAATACAAATTCTTTTACTTACAATGGAAAAACATAGTCTCATTCTCTCATACAAAATACCTTAATCTCTAGAATTAACCTTTATTGTTGAAAATTTTTGCTTAAGCTTACTATATATTTAAAAATACAAATATAGTTATCCAAAGATTAAGCTCTCTACCACCATAGTTAATGTTAAATTAAAATTTTTAATATAGTTCATTGAAGGCAAATAAAATTAAGTTTCTTTCTTTAAAATTAATTTTTCCCCCCCCCCCCCCCTAAACTTAAATTTTTAAAAGATTAAGCATGAAAAACTGAAACTTCAGGGTGAAAGAAAACAATTAATACATGAAGAAAAGACTTATCTGTTGAAGATTTTGATTTTGAAACTTAACTATGAAATATTGCAGGTGCTAATATGAAATACTACAAAACTTCAAATATTAAATAACATATAATATATAAAAATGTTTGCTGAGAAAGATTTAACTAAAAATTAAAATACAACAAAGTACTAAAAACAGATAACATTATTAAAATAAATTTCAAATTTATAACATTTCAATAATTTATAATTTACAACATCACATTTAAATACGAATCAAAGTTTCACACTTAACAATTAAACAATAATAACAACAAAATGCAACAAACAATAAACTAAATAAAAGATCAAGAGTATGACTAAGAAGACATCACCACTCATTATCATCATCATCTTCTTTTTTGCTGATAAGGGTAAAGATAGGGTGACTAGGAAACCATACTGAGTGGTCACCCCTCATGTATCTAACCATAGCAAAATCATATGCAGCATCATAATCAAACTTTTGTCTTGTTAAATAATCATTATGTTCATTTCTGGCATCCAAAATTTCAATCGTGCTCCCCATTCTTAAAATATCTCACTGCTGGATCATCATTTGTTCCAGAAGTCCCTGGAGCATAGGAGTGCTAGAAGTAGAAGGAATATCCTTACTCCTACTTCCCCATCTGGGTTTTTGAAAGCCCGATCCTGAATTACTTTCTTTGTTGTGAGCAAACTATTGAAACAAATGTTAGCTTTGTAGTTGACAAATTTTTTATCATCAAAATACACTTTCATCTTTCCTTTTCTCATCCTTGGGGCCATAGCAATTTTTCTAAAAAAATGATAAAATCCAAATAAATTCAAAAAATTTTGAAAATCACAAAGAGGAATGTTCTAAACTTAAATTCGCTAAGTAAGAGTTCTTCACGAAAGGATTTTCTCAAAATCTTCCCAAAAATTTTAAATTTTTTTATCTAGGCAATGTAGAAGAAATCCTTAGTGAAAATTAAAAATTTTGAGCTCAAAGTGTAGCTCTTACCAAGAGAAGATGAAATCCAAACTTCTTTTGTATTCTAATCGCCTTAAATCCAAGCGCTAGCAAGCCCTAGGGGTGTAAACTGAAGGTTGAAGGTAATCGAAGGGGGAAAATGACATTTTTACTGTGCAAATCACAAAAAATTAAGGGATTAGGGAAGTTTTGGGTCTGGGGCGCTGTCGGCGCCAGAGAAAAAAATTTAAATTTTTTGTTTTTTTGCAATTTTAGTTGTTTCCAATTCACTTCAACGTCAATTTAGTCTTTTTAAATAATAATATTCATCCTTAAATAGTCCACAAAGAAATTTTTTTACAAACAACACAAAAACTAACTTTTATATACGAAATTCCAAGCTTTTACAAACATAGATTTTTTATCACACTCTCACATACATAAAACAAATCACACTCTAATTCAGCATCGAAATCAAGCCACAACACTAGAATGCTGAAAACTAAACTAAAGATACAATTAAGGTTTTATGAGTTTAAAGCAAAGCAAATTCAACACAATCTCACAAAGTTTTAAAGCAAATCCAACACATTTACATTTAAAATATAATTAATTTTAAACAATAGAGAGTCCAAATTCTGCAATTGCTCCTCTTCATCTTCAGTACTTTCTCCTCTGTTATCTCCTATAGACCGGTAATGGACGTTTAAATTGTAGAAGGGTCAGTACTTCCTGCTCTCCATTCTTAAAATATCTCCCTGCTTGATCATCATTTGTTCCATAAGTCTCTGAAGAGTAGGAGTGCTAGAAGTAGAAGGAATATCCTTACTCCTACTTCTCGATCTCCATCCAACATGAGATTCATATGTTTTAATGTTTACAGGCCCAATCGGTTTAAGAGGCCCAATCCTTTCCTCATTATTTCTAAAATCAACTCCTGCCTACTCACATAATGTGAAGAGCAAGGCAGGGTGTGCTAATCCACCAGTCGTCTCACCCAAAGCAATAGAATGAGTGTTTCTATAATTAATAGAGCCTACATCTATCTTGTTCATCTTTCGAATATAGAAGTTCATGATGGCTCTATCCCTAGTAACTTCGCTATGGTGATACATAGGTATCATTCTGGCCGATATAAAGTAAAGTCCGACCTTGGAGACTAAATTTAACATAGAACCAGGGAAGTTTACCTTAACATTATTCTTCACTTTACAAGTTCCTTTCCCATCAGTAAGTGTTGACCTCACTTTTGCCTTCACTTTTTGTTGAGGTTTAGTTTTTCCTCTTTAGTAGCCTAGGGTCCTGCCATAGGACTTTCCTGTTGACTATTCCTATTAAATTAGAAAGAAACCCTCACCATTAGAAACTCTAAACTCTTCCTTGCTCAACTTGAAGTTCCACATATTGGTCCTAACCTCTAGCACTTAGTATGTGAGGTCAGTATGGAGGATCTCAAGGAGAGTCCCCATAGGACTGTTTGACCTTAGGGTTGACCCTGGGTATTGGTCTGGAGCTAGTTCACTCACTTACACTCACTACCACCTACACTCACTTGCAATCCTAAACCCAAAATTGTTGACTTTGATCCCTTGATCTTTTGGGAGACTCATGTAGATGGTCCCCTAAACCCACTAGCCCTAGGCTAGGGCTTATCTAAGACCAATACATAGAGGACCCAAATGGGGATTTCATTGGTCCATAGCTCATATAGGGTGGTTGGCACCTCAATTCTACCAAAATGTCCAACTTGGCCTTCTGCCCCTAAATCCACCCAAATTACCTAAATGCTCTTGAAACCCTAAATTTGGTCAAAATCCTCAAATCCACCCAAAATACCCAAATTGATTCAAAAATCATCTCAACCCATTTCAGAATACCCAAATTGCCCAAAATCACTCAAAAATTTCAAAATTACCAAAACCCCCCAAATTGCCTTTAAAGGCCCAATTTCCTTAAATTCACCTTAAATGTCCATCAATTTGGCCCTAATTCCCTCCCTAACTCCCTCCATTTCAATCCTAAACTCAAATTCATATTTCATTTGACCAATCAAAACCAAATCCAAGCTCAATTGACTCATGCCTTGAGCTCAATTTTGATCTAATTCAAAACCCTCAATTTTGACCCTATGGCCTAATCTCACTTAATTGTAGCCCAATCAATTTGCCCCAATTTGAATTCTAAACTCTTCATAAAAATCCTACACACCAAATTTGACCTTCAATTGGCCTTGGTGAGCCTTGGTGAAGCCTCGGTGAAGCCTCAATTTCACTTAATTTTATCTCAAGTCCAAAAATCCTAAAATTTGCCCCAAATTGGTCATACCTCTAAATTCTCACCCAATTCATGTTTAAAACTCTTCGTGACATTCATATGGACTATTTTCAACCATTAATTTGGACTTAGCCAAACCTTAGCCAAACCTAGACCTAAGTCTAGTCCATTTTGCCCAAAGTGACCAAAATCACAAAATCTTTCAAATTGAGCTTCCAATTGAACTCAAAATCACTTCAATCCTTCACCAAAAATCTTCATAACAATCATCTACACAATGTTGATCAATTAATTTGGCTCAAATTGATTTCTAGCCTAACCCAAACCAAACCTTTGGCCATTTGAACCCAAAATTGGACCCATGTACCAAAATTAACTTAGCCATCCTAAGGCCACCAAATTGATGACTCCACAGCCACTATGCTCCCCTTTTGGACCAGGCTAAACCATGCTTAACCCACCTTAGATGAGCCATGGACCAAAGGTCCCCTAAATCAAGGGATTTGTTTTTTAAATTGCTTAAACCAAAGATACCTTTGACAAAACCTATCGCCAGCCCAAATTAGCTGCTGTGACAGATTTCTCTGAGGTTCTTGAGCCACCTAAGCACCTCCCCTGCCGTGGCTAGCCACCCTAGTCACCGGAGGAGCCAAAACTGAGCCCCTATGCTTAAATTCAAACCCAATTTCACCCATCCAATGTGTCTAGCTCTGATTGATGTTTAACATCTTGAAGCTCTCTACCTTAGCTCCACATTACACGCAATTGAAGGTCAGGACAACCACCCTAGGCTGTTTTACTTAAACCCCCCCTCCATTGCTTCAAAGTGGATCAAAAAATTTTCTTCAGAGAACTTTGTTAAAATTATTTCCAAAGCTCCTCCAAGACTCCCTAACCCCACTGCAACCATCCTTTGGTCAACTTGCCCATCACTTGAGCTCAATTTTTGAGCTCAAAATCAGGGCAAAATTCAGCCTTCCTAAAAAACTCCCATAAAACCCAAATTGATTTGCTCATGAGTTTCACAAGAGCAAGAAAGAAAGATCCCCATCAAAATCCCCCTCTATTGAGCCCTCTTATCTATCCCTAAACCAAGGCCGCTCCACCCTTTGATCAAACTCATACGTGGGTCCTTCACCAAAGGAAATAAACACATCCACGAGGTTCGCCAGACTTTACTGAAGCTTCCACAAGCACCCAATTGAGGCCTAACCTCTTGGGCAAAGGTATAGCTCATTAACCCTAATTTTGGGCTCAGTTTGGACTTTTGTGAGGAAAACTTGCAATTCCTAGCAATGTAACCTCATAGCATTGTAACCGTATGGATGTCTCGTCTTGAGTAGATGAAGGTGTATGAACAAACTCAAAGCAATTTGGTTGAGTCTAGGTTGAGATCTTAGGGTTTAAAGATGGACAGTTCACGGGTTTTGGCTATCGGGGACGATGACAGAGAGCTGTCTAATCAAGCGTGTATTGGGTGGATGGACGAGATTGCGCTGGACGAAGGAATGGAACACGAACCGCGGGTTGAGTCTATGCTAAAGTGGATGGCGTCGTCAAACCAAAAGACGCCGCGTGGAGCTTTGGAGCCACCGTAGGTTGACGCGGCATCGCGGCACTTAAGTAGAAAAATAAGGATTTTCTTATTTATTTAAATACCCATAACTTTTAAAATGCATAACTCTGTGTAGAAAAATCATAAAAAAAATAAAAATACCCACTTACTCAGTGAATAGAGGAGAATAATGTGGAGAAAAATAAAAATTATTTTATCATTGTCTAATTTTTAATTAATTAAATACCCTCTATGGTATTTTAATTCTTCATGGCTTAAAACATTTTACCATGACTTGAAATTTTGAGGGTTTGTTCCTTATGACAGAGGTTATATCTTCTGATTTTTCCAAGGTCAGAGGACATTCTTATGCTTCTAGCCCTAATTTTCAAGCTAAGGTGACTATTTTGGCTATTTTAATTATATGAATCAAAATATCATTTGAAAATTTGTGAAAATAATTTTAGTAGATTTCCTGTGGTCAGAGAAGTCTAGGAAAAATATTGTGATGCTTTGAATGACCTTGTACATTTCTATACTTAATTAAATAAATATACTTTATATTAATTTATGCAAATTATATACTTATCAAAAATTGACAAAATTACTTCCCTACTGTTTCTAACAATCATGTTTACTCATTGTAAAAATATCAAAATTATTTGACTTAGTCTAAACACTAAAGTGAATTTTTAAGGAAACCTTGCTTTTTTTATAAAAATAATTAAATTAAATTAAATATGCTTAGAAAAATTATGAAAGTTGTTTTTTTGAGTTCCTTGCGATCAGGTGCATTTTATAAAAATAAAACTCATTTTTGTGAAAATATTTTATTTTTAAAATATATTTTAAATTAAAAATAATTAAAATAATCAAAATTTTCAAGAGTACAAAAAAATGGTTCAAAATGAGTGAGAATGTCCTCTGATCACTTAGAATTCATTAAGACATTTTTTCTAATTTTTTCTAAGTTAAAAATAAATTTTAAAGGCTTAAAAATAAAATTTTCATGTTTTCCCATTAAAATAATTATAATAAATAAATTTAAAATTACAAAAATATAAGATTTGACTCTCTGGGCTTTCTAAATTCAGAGAAGTCTGTTAAAAATATAAAATTGATTTTTGCAATTAAAATATTATTTTCTATTTAATTTAATCATTGAAATTGATTACAAATTAAATAATAATAATAATAATTTTATTCAAAAAATCATGAAATTTTATCTAAGTGTTTCTATAATCTTAGAAAAAATCTAATAAATTTTTCATAAATATAAACTTTATTTTGGATAATTAAATAAATTAACTTTTAAAAATCCTATCTTCTAAATTTAAATAATTATCTAAATTAAATCAAAATTTTGAGAGGTCCACATGTTGTACTCTAACATTATAATTACCTCATGGATATGACACTCTAAACCCTCAAAATCATTTGAGTTGTGTTTGATGAGTTATGAGGTGAAGTGCCCCAAGGGCAAAATAGTCATTTTAAAATTTGGTGCCTTAATCAAAATTTAGGATTAACCAGGGAAAATGAGCAATTTTGATCTCAATAAATATAATTGGATGATTGAATTACAATGAGGTTAAATAGTACAAACTCACTCACCACCCTTGCACAACATCAACAAAATCATAATCCTGCGAATCTTCATAACTTGGAAGTCAACTAAGATCAAATGATTCTTAAGTGATGGGCTTAAGTTGTAAAGATGATAGTTTACTTTTCTTAAGCCCAAAATTGAGGATGGTTTGACCATTTGATATAGATATATGTTAGTGAAATCAAAATCTCGATAATCATCATTTCACCTATCATGATTGTTAAAGGTTTTGTAGTGGCCTAGGCTCAATTTCTAATCTCAATTGATTGGATTTAGAAAACAACATAATTGGTGACTAACACCTTTAAACACTACAAGCCTGAACTTAGTTATGGGCACCACGATCTTAAATGACCTAAACTTGCCTTAGGGGCACCCACTCACATAACTCTTAAGTGAAACATCAATTGATTAATTGAGAATCCTATCATCGGGATAATTAAATTGTTAAGTTTCACTGAACAATGGGATAGTCACACTTCTACCTCTGATGATTAATGAAATAATATGATAAGTACAAAAATGAACTTGGAATATTTTAAGGGATTTTCAAAGTGATCCGGGGACATGCCTCAAACATTCTAAAATCTATTAGACATTATGAAGGACAGATTGGACTTGCCATATTCTGCTCTAAAATCATCTACTAGGAACTTCGAAGATCTAACCAAATCATAGCTTGGGGTTTGGTAGCTAAACCTTCATCTACTCCTGCAATTTAAATTTCCATGCAATATTTTATACGTGTCTTGCAAGTACTGACCTTTCAGGTGGTGGAACGAGAGACTCGCTAGGTGACTTTTACAGTTTATAGTACCGTCTTTTCTTATCCTTTCCGCACTGTGCTTTTATGCTTATAAACTTGCATGTTAAACAATGATGTCACCCTGCATGAAAACCAAAACTGCTATGATAGCAACCAAGACCAAAACTAAAATCAACCAAGATAAAATTCACCGCCACAACATTTAAAATATAAAACAACTCAAAACTTAATTACAAACATCACAAAACAAAAATTGCAACTAAATTAAGACGCCTCTATCGGATGATCGGGAATACTTCGGAGGAGGTAAACTACAGTTGCTAACGAGACTTCCCACGGTCTAAATGAAAATATGGAACTCATTAAGTCGAGCTTAGTAAATTCATTTCGACTAATTGAAACCAATAGAAAATAGTGGTACCGGAATGAGGGAACCGTATGATCCTAACCGGTGTCACTCTAATCAACTTTAATATGCCCCATAATATTTAAAGAACCATAACCATAGGGACATTTGATTTGACATTATAATCTGATACACTAGAAAACTTAAACTCGTCACGGCGAGGGTAAACTCGTCACGGCGAGGGGATTGGAGCTAGCATTGTAGGTAGCACGGCCATCTTCAACAGCAAGAGAATCTACAACAACATATTTTTTTCTTAGAATTAAACAACAAGCCATAGGATTTTGAGGTTGTTCTCTTAGTGCGACATAAATCCTCAACTTATCGTTAGGCCTTTGTGTAGCTCTGTTAACCCTGTTGTACAATATAAGACATAACTCGTCTTAGGATTCCGATGTTGTCGTTTATCATGACCTAAATCCTCACATCTTTCAGACTATTTGTGTGATCGTTTTCACACGAATGTAAGCCCTAACTAACAATATTGGTAGGATGAAACATTTAAACAATTTCTCCTCAAAATCAAAGCCAAACAATATGATAGCTCGGGAAGTCACCAAGGTTCCTCCTCCGGATCTATGACATCACCTAGTTCTTTCTCCTTTGGACTCTACAACTAAATGCTCCGAATTTGAACTATTCTCCTTTCACACCTCTTCGTCCGATCTCGTTGAAAGTCCTATCCTTTTGACCTCTTTGAGGATAACATTTCTTATTTTTTTTCAAGAGTTTTCTTAGGTGACTTCAGTTATCTAAGATATGATTAACTATAGGAGCTTGCCCTTATAGGAAGCTTTTCCGAACCCAGCTTAATATAAACCCTATTTAATTCTTCGTATAAAATAGGGGAACTTGTCGGTAAATAAAATGGTTTCGTAGAGCAAACAAATGTCATACATTTCTTAGCTTATTTGATCGAGTTTAATCCTCAAGTCTTGTGTTTATCCTTCGAGATAGATACGGGGTTTGAGGTATAGTGTTCTTTCATTTAAATTATGAAAAATATGGGGTCGGTTTGATTTCATATTTTTCTAAACTATATATATATATATATGTTGTAAATTAAATGTCTTTCCGAGGCGGGCGACAGAATTTCGATTCCGGCGACCGACAGCTTTCAACAGCCAACCCCTCCTACCGAAAATAGTGTCGACAGTAAGAAATGAAATAACTTCCTCCAGGGCCTCATTTGTAGTAGTGAATGCTTTGTACTAACAACTATATACATCCTGCAACTGATAAAATTCATTAATTCTCCTAAGGGTGAATTCAACCATTTTACCACAAATATAGATGTGGTCATCAGAAATCTTCCTAAAATTGGCATAGAACTCCATGACTACACCAATAATAGCATCGAGAGTAAAGTAACAGAAATATTCCCATTGCGGGCGACAGAATTTCGATTCCGGCGACCGACAGCTTTCAACAGCCAACCCCTCCTACCGAAAATAGTGTCGACAGTAAGAAATGAAATAACTTCCTCCAGGGCCTCATTTGTAGTAGTGAATGCTTTGTACTAACAACTATATACATCCTGCAACTGATAAAATTCATTAATTCTCCTAAGGGTGAATTCAACCATTTTACCACAAATATAGATGTGGTCATCAGAAATCTTCCTAAAATTGGCATAGAACTCCATGACTACACCAATAATAGCATCGAGAGTAAAGTAACAGAAATTCTCCCATTGTCGAACAACAATCAATCTCTCGACTTCACCACCCAAATTTTTGAACGCTCGATCCTGAATGATTTTCTTTATTGTAAGCAGACTATTGAAACAAATGCTATCTTTATAGTTGACAAATATTTTATCATCAAAATCTATTTTCCTCTTTCGTTTACTCATCCTTGGTGCCATAACAATTTTTCTAGAAATATGATAAAATCAAAATAAATTCCAAAAATTTCTGATAATCACTAAGTGGAATGTTCTAAACTTAAATCCACTAAGTAAGAGTTCTTCACTAAAGGATTGTCTCAAAATCTTCCAAACAAAATCTTCCAAATTGTCTCAAAATCTTCCAAAAAATTTCAAAATTTTGGAGTAGGCCAATGTAGAAGAAATCCTTGGTGAAAATTAAAAATTTTGAGTTCAAAGTGTAGCTCTTACCAAGAGAAGATGAAATTTGAACTTCTTTTGTGTTCTAATTGCCTCAAATCTAAGTGCTAGCAAACCCTAGGGGTGTAAACCGAAGGTTGAAGGTGACCGAAGGGGTAAAAATAGTGTTTTTACTGTGTAAATCACAAAACATTAAGGGATTAGGGAACTTTTTGTTCTCGGGCACCGTCGGCGCCAGAGCCAAAAATTTCAATTTTTTGCCTGCAATTTCAATTGTTTCCAATTCACTTCAACGTCAATTTTGTTTCCAATTCACTTCTTCAACGTCAATTTAGTCTTTTTAAACAATAATATTCATCCTTAAATAGTTCACAAACAATTGTTTTATAAACGACACAAAAACTAACTTTTATATATGAAATTCCAAACTTTTACAAACATAGATTTTCAATCACACTCACACATACATAAAGCAAATCACACTCTAATTCAGCATCAAAATTAAGCCACAACACTAGAACACTAAAAACTAAACTAAACATACAATTAAAGTTTATGAGTTTAATGAAAACAAATTCAACACAATCACACAAAGTTTTAAAACAAATCCAACACAATTACTCCTCTTCATCTTCAGTACTTTCTCCTCCTCTCATATCTCTCATAGCCTGGAAATGGACGTACAAATTGTAGAAGGGTCAGTACAAGAATTGATCAGTTGAATTTTCATCTATCCATTCATTCTTCTTGAACATCTGCACCAAACCTGCTTCAATTATTCCCATATGATCAAAGTTTTCCTTCATCCTCCAATCTAAGTGATCAAAAAGGTAATTAAGATTTTCTATTGCATTCATGATACTCTGAAGTTCTCTTTCTATTTTCTTCATTTTCTTCTCCAAAACAATTGAACTTTCAACTGTATAGGGCATTAAGGGTGTTGAAGCATGTGATGAATGATCCAAGATAATATCCAATGCTTCATTTCCATTCCCAATACAGTTTTCATCAATAGGATCCATGGGCTCCGAGGGTAATACTACTTTCTCCCAACTTTCATATGGAACTTGAGATTGACTGCAAAATAAGAAGATTGTAGAAGGATGCCCCAGTCCATATGTAGGCCCATTCATAATAATACCCATAATAGATTTAAAAATAATTGATCCCACATCAATGGGCTTTCTCACTCGAATGCAATAGTTAAAATTGCATTTTCTTTTGTAACTCTACTAATTTTCATTGTAGGGAGTAGTTTTGCAGAGATGAAGAAATTTCATTATTTAGATATCAGATTAAGCAGTGAAGCGGAGAAACGAACTACCCCTCGTCTCTGATTTCCCAATTATCATTTTCATCCGTCAGAAATTGGTATACATCATACATCATATCCTTCATTGGTATAAAGTTCGTATAATGACAGATCGACACGCTTTATATCATAAACATATCATTAATTTGAGATGGAGTAAATGGTACACCCTTACCTCGAACGAAGACAACTCCTTGGTTAATTCCATGTAGGTTAGCGTAAAATTCTTTTACCACTAGAACAACTACCACAGCGGTAGTGTAGCATAGACCTTCCCATCGTCTCTATACTATGATTTTCTTAATCTGAGAACTTGGATTACTGAATTCATGATTGACAAAGCCTCTTTCCTTGATAAGTTTCTTCTTAGTGATAACTTTGTCGTATAATCTCTGTGCGTCAAAACTTATGAACATTCTTCTATTGAAAACTCCATACCTTAAAGTGTTTTTGGAATTAGAAGCCATGAATTTTGAAATATAGAGGTTTCTAGTCATCAAAATAGTTTTCATGCCTTTAAAAAGACCTCTATCTTGTTATTTTGAAGTGAAATCCTACCAATGACCGCCAAATTCGTCATGAACTGCCGAAACTGCATTGGGCGCTGTCGGCGCCCCGGCTGGAGCCATCTGCGCCCTTGCTAGCGCCGTCGGTGCCAATGCCAAAGTTGCATTTTCATTTTTTGGTTCAATTCATTTCCAGAATTTCATCCAATACCAATATTGATCTTGATTTATGATATATAAGATTGTGTAGGATT
>NW_018164709.1:478627-502663 GCF_001263595.1 Phalaenopsis equestris | reverse complement strand
ATGAATTTACTGTGATTTATTTATAATTTATTTTCTTATTTGCATTTGAAAATTTAGAAAGTATTTCAATAATTAAAATACTTTAATTTTAATGATCATAATTTCACTCTTAATTTAATATTAAGAAGTTAAAACTGATTAATTTATTTAAATTCATCTTTTAATTAAGAAAATAATAATATACAAATGTTTGAAGAAAATATTTCAATAAACTCTAATATTTATTGCTTAGACTTTTGAATGACCCTATGTCGATTTATTGGATCAATATAAGTCATTTTAAATTTATTTTGAATTTAACTAGTTTTTATTATTTTTTACTTAATTTATTTTAACTTTTCTAAATTTTATTTAATTTGGTGTTGTTTGCCTCTTAGAAATAAAAACCAGGTTGTTAACAACCTACAAAAATTCATAATTTTGGCTCAAAGTAAAGACAATTATTTTGTTCATTTAAATAATATGCTTTTTTAAAATTAATTAAGTCAAAATTAATAAATTAAGATTAGAATCTTAGTTTTGTTTACTTCAAAGTGGTTAATTTTCTTAGTTCAGGATATTTACTTTTTATTACTTTCATTTTTATTAACATTCTTTTTAATTAATTTCTTATTTTTTAATCAACTTACTCACTATGTATATAATTTTTATGTGGTGATTTTATATTAGTGAGAAATTAGGACATGCATGGAAAGAAAGACGAAGTCCTGCATACAAGATCACCTTTTAGGACACATGCGAACAATCCATAAATACATGAAGTAGATGATAATGATTCCGTTATGCTTGCTGATCCAAGGAAGACCATCTGCATAACCGCCACTAATCTAAGTTGAATAGTGAAGGAAACCTAATTCTAATTTAATAAAAAATATTTAAATCCAATAAGCAGCCTATCCTATGACTAGATTTGTTAAAGATGTGCATTCTCTTCATGAAGCATGAAACCAAAAATTCTTCTAGTAATGTCAATAGAATACCTTAATGTACGATTTTTCATCTATAATTGATGTTTTCTTTTGCAATCGACAAGCCCTTCTGAGCTCCCTTAATTTTCAGCTAAGCTAGAGAAGCTACTTAAAGGTGTTTGGAACTTGTGCAAGCTTGGTGATTGTTGGTTGATCAAAACACAGTGAGGAGGGGGAGTGGTGCTATGTGAAAGAATTAGGGAGCTTGATGGGAGCTCTAAGAATGTTGTGGATGAAGAGGAATTTCATCAGCTTAATGAAATTACAACCCTCGCCACCCCCCCCCCCCCCACCCACCATCTCCAAACTGAAGCCAACACTTTCTTTTCTTCATTAATGGCTAAGGACATATAGGTGTCCCTCCAAATTATAATTTATTTAGGTCTGATCCAATAAACCCAAGCCAAGTAGACATGCACATGACTTTTGGAGTAATGGAGGTTGCCTGAAGTTGATTATGGTGGAATCAGCTTAGAACAAATTGGTCCTTTCTTGGTTTGACTTTTAGTAGAATTTAAAGTATGTGGATAGCTTAAGGGCTGATTTAGTTATGTTTACATTATTCCTTTGACCATTGTTTGTGTGTTTAAGGGAGTTAAATTAGATATTATGTTCCTTAGGTGGTGGTTGATCTTAGTTTAGGTGAATTAATTTATGATGTGAATAGGTATGGGCTTCTTATTAAACTTGGTTTAGGCTTAGCTTAGATTTTCTTTGAAGTTTATCTAGTTAAATTGGATTTCAATTAATTTAAACTTAATTGTATTGGGTCCACAATGACTTATAGATGGATTAACTTAAATTTATCATAAAGGTAATTTTGATTAGTTTATTTTTGTATATTATTGGATTACTTAACTTTAGCACATAAATCTCATCAAACAACATTTAAGTAATATTAAATTTTATTTTGAATGGATCATCAAGAGTAAGAGGGTGAGTTTAAATCAATTGATTTTATATGAGGATTAATGTAAATGTATTCCATTCAAGGATAGCTTAATGAATCCATAATAAGTATTATGGCCCATTATCCTAATTCTGATACGAGAGTACTAATTTGATTTTATCCTGATTGAAGACATTATTTAATGAAATATTAATAAAATTTGGTTAGAAATCATTCTAAATTGGGTAAATTTTGACTCAAACATCCCTTGATATGTCATTTTTAAAAAAAATTATTGTGTTAAGTCAAATTAAATTTTATGGTTTCAATTTGGATTCATTTAAATAAAATGACTTGTAAGGAAAAAAATTCATTTAATTTTGGTTTCTATTTAATTTAGGTGGCCCTGGGTGAATTTGCCCATTACTCATTAAATAGGCTTTACTTGGGTTAATTAAATGAAGAAGTCCAATTTTGTTTTATTTAATGAGAAATTTGTTGTGTTTAGCCAAGTGAATTATTTTGGGATATATGGTTAGTTTGATTTGCTCAATTTAGTTGATGTTATTTTTAAAGGGTTTAAGGATGATCCACCAGATCAAGTTAAAGTAAGATTTCTCAATATCTACTCATGTATGGTTTAAATGGTTTAAGTTTGCTAAGTCAGTTTGAACAAAATGTTGGAGTGATGAGGTTTGATTATGGGTTGACTAATTTTAACATTTTTTAGGGCGTTTATAGACTAGACATAGGTAGAATTAGATTTAATTTGAATTTCTCAAGCTCTAAAGTGAACTTGTTATTGAGCTTCCAACCATATAAGTTAAGCTAGAGTTTAGTTAGAGCTCTCTTAAAAATAAAGGGGATTAATGGCTTACTGACACTAGATCTACTAATCCATGAAAGTAGTCAACCCAACTCGACTAGAGTTCGGATAGAGATGGCCTAAATGGGGTTATATGAACCCATCCACTTAGTCTATTAGAACCCTAGATCTACTAAGCCATGAAAGTAATAGACCCATCCATGTTAGGGATCACTTCATTAACATCTCATATGTTGCATAGTTTAACGTGATCCAGTGCATCCAAAGTCAAAGAAAAGAAATGTTTGTGCTCTTATGACTATATCTAGACCAAAAAGGTAGGGCAGTTCAAACTTTAAAACTTTAAGTACTTAAAATTTCAAAGTTTAAAATATTTCAAAACTTTTTAGGACTATAAGATATCTTAATAATTCAAAGCTGAAACATTTAGAACTTTAAAATCTTTCAAAACTAAACCGGAAAAGAATTAAACCATCTTCAACAATTTTCAACAAATTTAAACCAAATTTAACCAAACGTTGACAAACCATAATCAACTTTAACAATCTCTAACAAACTGTATTCAACTGTAACTAACTTTAACCAAATACAATAAATCTTAACCTACTTTAATAAACTTTAATAAACTTTAAGCAGGCTAATTTACTATTAAAGTAAATCAAACATTTACAAGATAAATTTAAACATCTCAAACCAACCTTAAATAGCTTTAAAAAAGTTCAAATTACCTTAAAACGAAACAAATGATTTTAAATAACATTAGATATGAATCTTGAATAACAAAAAAAAAACTTTGAAAAAGTAAATATTCAAACATAAAATAAACAAACTTAAAAAGTCTCAAATCAAATCATGTATTTTCAAATAAACTTCAAAATAATTTAAACAAACTTCAAACAAACAACTTCCCAAAACTTAAAACAAACCCGAATCAATTTAAAGTCAAACCCAACCAACTTGATACTTCAGCTCAAGTAAATCAATCCAAATCAATTTTAAAATTTTTAATTCACAGGGTGAATTTCCTTTTAAGAGTTAACTAACCCTTCTCTTGAGTCTTTTCATGGCACATCATCATTGGACTATATGTCCCAATCTCTTAAGGCCACTCAAGTCTTTTCAAACTCTTAAGTATATCAAATTGAGTATCGAGAATCAATCTAATATACACTTGTAGAATAATCATGCATAAGAGAAGCCAACACTTTAATCAACTAGGGACTCCTCTCATAGGAATACCAGACCCCATAATACAATAAATTCTATCTTGCACCCAAAAGATAGGAAAAAAATCCTAAGTTTTGTAGCATAGAGATTTTCATTTTCGGGTAATTATATCAATTCTAAAATAATATTTATATCCCTCGGGGTTGTATTTTATTTTTAAATTGTTGTTGCATCTTTTCGTTTAGATAGAAATCTTTTGATAGCTATGGTAGATACATAATAAAAATTCTCACCACTAATCAAAGGGAAAGGCAACTTAAGGAGAAAATACGCCAAACCTAATGAGAGTTGATTTGATTGATATTTCATTTGAAAGTTTTTTTTATGGTTTGTTTTATTTTATGTTTGAAGTCTTAGATTTTGATTTGAAGGTTTTTTATTTTAGTTTGGAGTTTTTTTTTTTTGGTTTGAAGTTTTTTTTTTTAATGTTTTAATTTTTGGTTTGAAAGTTTTTTATTTTGGTTTGAAGGTTTTTGATGTTTTTAGTTTGAGGGTTATGTTTTGGTTTGAAATGCTTTTACTTTGATTTGAAAGTTTTTGATATTTCCAGTGTTAATAGCAAGAGTTCTACAATTCAAATTCAAAGGAAATTGTTCCCTAAGCATCATCATATTGAAAACAAAGATGCATATACATTTCTGCATTCTTTTATGAAAATTACATTCTAAAATGTGTTTATAACAGAAAAAGATTCAAAGTAACTAACTATAAATAAATGGCTAATAAAAACCGCACATTTACAAATATAGACATTGGAAGTAGACAATAACTATACTAATCCTCTGAGTCATATATTCAATGTGTGAGAGGAATGATGCTCTATAACTCTATGTCTAAAGTGCAGCTATAGGGAATCTTGGAATTTTATATCTTCCGAAAGGTTATGAAAATTCTCTTGTGAGAGATGGATGGTTAGTATTAGTCAATTTTACGTGAATTCGCAAGCTTTTACCATGCATTTTTCATGTTGTTTTTACTTATTTATCATGAATTTATACTTTTGGAAGGTTTTTATTGATTTTGTGCATGTTACATGTGTCGGATACACACATATTGGAGTGATAAAAACTAACAAAAAATGGCTTAAAGTGGAGTGATCACCTCTAAAAGAGGTGTGACCATGCTTAGAGGAGGCGTGACTTTATCATATTATCATCACTAACGGTGTGACCTTGCCACAAACCGCGATGACCATTCCATATTTGCAAAGAACTTGTGTGACCACACTGGAATCGGGCATGACCTTGTCGCTCAATCTAGAAGGATGGCATGACCACACCACATTTCGCAATGACTACACCGACGAAGCGGAAATTTATTTTAGCAAAAAATTTCTTACCCAAATCATGGATTAAGCTATAAAAATATTCCTTAAAGACCTAAAGATGGCTGGAGAGCAAAAAGAGAGGGTTTTAGGAGAGTTTCTTCCTAAGGATTCTCTTCCTCTCTTGGGTTTGAGGTTCTAAGAGTTTTTACTACCTAATTCTTTATAATTTTTACATATTTTGAGACGTTTATTTTATGGGATTGAAAATTGCTTCCGTCAAAGAGGGAACAAATTATTTTGTAAGTTTTTATTTTTCATTTTTACACGTAATGATTATTTCAAAGGAATATTTTTTTGGTGTTTTGTCTGACATTAGTCGCTAAATTTTCTTTCTTGCTTATTGATACACAAAAATAATACATTGTTTTAAGTACCCTTTTTATGCCTATTTTGTGCGATATTGCACTTTAAAGAAAGTTATTTTTTTATTTTTGTTGTAGGTATATCATTTTTAGGCATTTGGATAAAAAATGGCAAAAGGACCAAAATTTGGAGCAAAAATAACCAATTTTGGGGTTTGGTGCTGATGCGCCAAAATTCAGAGCGCTAGTGCATGATGTGCCAGGCACGAAATTTTCAAATTAAGGTAGTTTGAGACGAATTTTTCACAAATTTTCAAAGGGACACTTGTTCTAAGCACATCATGGAGTAATCCAACGCATTTAGACTCTTGGATCAAGGAGGCAGATCTTTTGAAATTCAAATTTTTAACCTTTGAATTTTGGAGGGAAATTGAAACTCTTTTGAGAGGAAGCAACCCAAAAGGAGGGGGGACTTTTAGAGTGTGACGAGAGGGAGAGAGAGAGAATTAGTGTGAATTAGAGAGAGAGAGAGAATGAGATTTTCTTCTAGGATTGTAAGAAGAGAGGGAAGGTGAGAGATTTCTTCTTCATTACATTTCTAAGAGAGAATTAGAAGTGATTGTACAGGGGAAAAGTCTTGGAGAGAACTTTTACGAATTTACTTGGGAAGGATTGTGAGTTAAGTTGTATTTTTCATTTCTTTTATTTGTAAACTTATTTTTTTTATATGAAATTCATGTTTTATCGTATCCTTCTCATGAATTATGAGTAGTTTTCTTTATACTTCCCCTTACTTTGAAGAAATAGTTTTGTGAATAATTGATTTTTTTTCTACGGTTTTAAATGTCAAAAATTTGTGATGATTTGAACTCTGATCTTCATTTACTTTTTGATCTAGCCAATTGAATTGTTAAAATGTATTAAGAAATATATGTTCTGAAAAGGGGATATGATTTCTACAACAAAGGGAGAATCACATTTGATTTCATGGGAGAGTATTTCATCCATGGGATTGGGTGCAAATAAATAGAAAAATATACTTTGTTGGATGTAGAATTGGAAGACTTTAAGGTGAAAGATTAGAATCCCCAATTTGGTTCAGTTGATTGTAAACTAATGCGAGCATGTTAGGCCTCAGATGAGGAAGTTGTGGGAGCTCTGATGTGACAGTCGATAACCTCTCAGCCTAACCATGGAATTCGGGACAAAACTCTGAATTAGTCAATGTTCTTTATAATGTTCGGGAGAGGGTTGAGAATAGGATTACTCCTATTTGGCTCAAAAAAGTTTTTAAATATATTTTTCAAATGATTTCAATTTCTTCACAAGTCATATTTTCATTGTAAAGGGGAATGATGTTTTCTCATATTTAAACTTTTCGTCAACAAAAACCTTTATTTTATTTCAACAATTTACTTTTGAAAGTTTAACATCTTGTTTAATTTACTTGTTATAGTCGTACATCTGCATATTTAGTAGCAATTCACTTAAGTAGTTTAACTTCAAACTTCGTACTTTACTTTATTTTTATTTTTAATTTATAATAGAATATAAATAGATAGTTTATATATATTTTCAGGTTCCTTGTGGGATTGATATCTAGGACTCTATTAGAGCCCTGTATTACTTGAACGATACGATACTTGTGTTATATGTAAAAGGGAATTGGGACATTAAAAGAGGTTTTAAAGATAAATTATTTTTATTAAAAGTTACATTATTGTTTGGGTTACATTGAATCATTATTATTAATTTAATATCAATTTTCCTAAATCCTGCATCACTTATGTGATTTATAGTATGTGATTTCTATGGTTTTCTCATATGATTTGTTTCCCTATATTATCTTCTTGAGGAATAAGAGTTTTTTGTTGTTGTGTTAATCATGGAGTTTCATTTACTTTTTATCTGGCTAATTAAAATGGTAAAATAATTTGTGATCTATCTCCTACCCGTTGCGCAGAGGAACAAAATGGTTAACCACAAAATTTGAGTAATTATAGGCATATTTTATTTGGGGTTTTCAACTAAGAAAGGGGATCATAACAAATTTGTGGGATGCAATGGGGATTCAAGAAGCATCAACTTCAGGGATTACAACCTTCATTGGACCTAGTCATAAGCATAAATAGAAGTTTTTATTCATGTTGACAACTATCACGTAGGGAACACTCTAGGAAAACCATGCACTACCACATCACCTAAATTACAGAGGTGCGAGCCTCACATACTTTGGAGAATTGCAAGAATTATCTACCGTTATTTATTCTATCCTTTCCAACTGTATTATCTATTATTTTTACTTTTGTGTAGGATTTTAAAAAATAAATTTTTGTTTGTGATCACGCTAAAGTAGGTTTAGAAGTGTAGTAAACTAGTGATTCACCCTCCATAATAATTTTTACACTTATCTCGTGGGATCAATACACGTTACTCTATAACCATGCGACACAATTTTTAGGGGTTCATCCTTTGGAAGTTGTCGGTTGCCGGAATCGGAATCTTGTCGTTATATATATATATATAAGTTTATAAAAATATGGAATCAAACTGATCCCATATATTCCATAGTTTAAATGAAAGCGTACTACACCTCAAGCTATGTATCTATCCCGAAAGATAAACACAAGACTTAAGAGTGAAGCTTAATCAATTAAACTAAGAAATATATGACATCCGTTTTGTTTGCGAAACCATTTTATTATAAGACAACAAGTTCTCTATTTAATATAAAAAATTAAATAGGGTTTATATTAAACTGGGTTCGGAAAAGTTTCTTATAAAGACAAGCCCTTATAGTTAATTACATCTTAGATAATTGAAGTCACCTAAGAAAACTCTCGATAAAAATCAGGGGACATTTTCTTCAAGAAGGTCAAAAGATTAGGACTTTTCAACGACATCAGACAAAAGGGTGTGAAATGGGAATAACTTAAATTTTTAACATTTATTATGGAGTTTGTTGTAGAATCCAAAGGAAGAAGAAATAGGGGATGTTATAGATTTGGCAGAGAACGTTGGTGACTTCCCAAGTTATCTTATGGTTTGGCTTCAGTTTAGAGGAGAAGTATTTAAATGTTTAATCATGCCAATTTTATTAATTAGGGCTTACATTTGTGTGAGACAATCACACAAATAGCTGGAAAATATGAGGATTTAGGTCGTGACGAACTACAACCTCGGAGTCCTAAAACGAGTTAGGGCTATATTGTATAGCAGAACTATACAAAGGCCTAAAGATAAGTTGAGAATTTATGTTGCATAAACAAACAACCTAGAAGTTTTATGGATTGGTTGTTTAATTCTAGAGAGAGAATGATTTAGTTGGTGTAGACATGTTTTGGTATTGAAGATAGTCATGCTGCCCACAATGCTAGCTCCAAGTTTCTCGTTGTAGCAAGTTTATGTTTTCTGACGTGTCAAGTCATGATGTCAAATCAAATATTTCTTATGTTCATGGTTATTTAAATTTTATGGGGATATTAAAGTTGATTAGAGCCAGACCGGTTAGGATCCTACGGTTCCTCAACTTAATGAGTTCCATACTTTCAGTTAGACTGTGGGAAATCTCGTTAGTAACCATAGGTTACCTCCTCCGAGGGATTCTCGATCATCCGATAAAGACATTTTTAATTTAGTTGTAATTTTTGTTTTGTGATTTTTGTGATTAAATTTTGAGTTGTTGAATGTTGTGGCGGTGAATTTTATTTTGTTTGATTTTAGTTTTGGTATTGTGGCTATCCTAGTAGTTTTGGTTTTGACATGCAGGGTGACATTGTTATTTAACATGTATGCTCGAGACAAGAAGTACAGAAAGGTAAATGCAATAATTTAAAAGTGCACCTTTCGGTCCTTCTAGTTCCTCCACCTGAAAGGTTAGTTCTGACAGTGTGTATATAATTTTGCAAAGAATTTAATTTTCAAGAGTAGACGAAGGTGTGTCTATCAAAAAGTTATGACTTTATTGAGTCTCAGAAGATCTTAATGGATGATTTTAGAACAAAATATAGCAAGTTCAATTTGCCCTTCAAAATATTCAAGAGATTCCAAAGTGCTCAGAGCATGACCCTGAACCCCTTTAAAGTTTTCTTGAAACATTTTGAGTTCATTTAGAACTTATCATATCATTCTATTGATCATCCAAGGTTAAACTAAGGTTATATCATTGCTCAAGGAAACTTGATGCTCTATTTATCCCAAGGCTAGGACACTTTGTTAATCAATTGATATTTCATTTAAGAGTTATGTGGGTGGTGCCTCTAAGGCAGGTTTGAGTCATAAAAGATTGTAGTGCCCATAATTAAAGTTATGCTTATAATATTTAAAGATGTTAATCACCAATCATATTATCTTCTAAATCCAATCAAATGAGTTTAGACATTGAGCCTAGGTCACTGTCAAGCCCTTAATAATCATAACGGGGGAAATTGATGGTGGTTAAAATTTTGGTTTAAGTGACATATGTTCTTATTTAAAGATTACATCATCACCAATTTTAGGCCTAAGATAAGTAAATAATCATCTTCCTAGCTTAAGCCCATCACTTAAGCATCATTTGATCTTAATTGACTTTCAAGTCATGATGATTAGGAAAATTATGATTTTGTTGATATTGTGAAAGGTGGTAAGTGAGTTTCTACCTTTGACCCATCATGTTTTGAATCATCCAAACATGTTTATTAAGATCAAAATTACTCATTTTCCCTTGGTTACTAATGGTTAATCCTAAATTTTGATTAAGGCACCAAATCTATTAAATTCTAAAATTACCTCTTTGCCCTTGGGGCTCTTCACCTCATAACACATTAATTAAAATTCAGATGACTTTGAGAACTTAGAGTATCCTATCCAACTTAGAGTGTTCTATCCATGGGTCAATTAAAACATCAGAGGAGAAAATGTGGATTTCAAAATCTAATTTAAATTTATTTAAATAATTATTCAAATTTAAAAGGTAGTATTTTCAAAGTTGATTTTACTTAACAATTCAAAATAAAGTTTTTATTCATGAGAAAATTACTAGAGGTTCACTTAGGTTAGAGAAACACTTAAACAAAATTCTACGATTTTTTGAATTAAATCTTAAATTTAATTTTGTAATTATTATTGATTTTTATGATTTAATTTGAAAGGAAAAGATGTTTTATTTACAAGAATTATTTTTTATATTTTTATTAAACCTCCCTGAGCCCAAGAAACTCAAAGAAACAAATTTTTCATTTTTATAATTTTTAATTTATTTATTATAATTATTTTAGTGGGAAAATAAGAAAATTTCATTTTTAAGCTTTGAAAATTTATTTTAACTTAGAAAAATTAGAAAAAATATCCTAATGAGTTCTAAGTAGTCAGGGAACAATTAAGCACATTTTCAAATATTTCTTTTTTCTATTTCTGAAAATTTATATTATTTTAATTATTTTTAATTCAAAATATATTTGAAAAATAAAATATTTTCATAAAAATAACTTTTATTTTTCCTAAGTTCTCCTGATCACAAAGAACTCAGAAAAACACATTTCATAATTTTTTCAAGTGTATTTAATTTAATATAATTATTTTTGTACAAAAATACAAGGTTTCTTAGAAAATCAACTTTAGTACACAAACTTAATCAAATAATTTTTAAATTTTTATAGTGGGTACACATGATTTTTATACCAGTGTAGAATTGTTTTTGTTAATTTTTTATTAGTACTTAATTTACATAAATTACTACAAGATATATACACTTAAGCAAATATAGAATTTACAAAAGTATTCAAGTCATCATGATATTTTTCCTAAGCTTCTCTAACCATAGGAAACCTACTAAAACCACTCCCATAATTTTTCAAGTGTTCTTTTTAATTGATATAATTAAAATAAACCAAAATAATCATCTTAGCTTGAAAATTAGGTTTAGAAGCATAGAGATCTCCTCTGACCTTAGAAAAATTAGAGGACATAGACTCTATCATGGGGAACAAACCCTCAAAATCTCAAGCCATGGTGAGCAATGTTTTATCATAATGAATTAAAATACTCTAGAGAGTATTTAATTCATTTAAAATAGGGAGTAAGAAAACAATTTTATTTTTAATTCACATTATTCTCCTCTATTCACTGAGCAAGAGGATATTTTTCTTTTATTTTATGGATTTTCTAGAGAAATATATGGATTTTTGAAGACCGGGCATTAAAAATAATTCAGAAAATCCATATTTTTTTACTTAAACACGCGACGCCACCTCATCCTACGACGGCTCCGAAATCAAATGTGGTGCTCCGCCATTTGACACTGTCATCCACCTCAGCTGTCATGCGGTCCACCTTTTAGCACCAAAGGTTGGTCTGGCTTGATATCTTTCCGTTGATGAAAAGAATGTGTGATCGGACGGCTTGTCATCATCCCCAAATGACCTTACCCGGGAGCCGTTCACACTAAAACCTTAAGATCTTGAACTAGACTCAACCAAATCGCATGGGGTTTGTTTCTATACCTTCATCTACTAAAGATGAGTATATCTATATAGCTTATATGGTATGAAATAAAATAAATACGTATGGAGAATCAAAATAGGGTTGGGCTAGGGTTAGAGCTCAATACCTTTATCTGAGAGAAGAGGCCTCAAGCAAATAGTTGTGGTAGCTTCGATTGGGTCCAACGAACCTCCAGATAAAGTCTCAAGCCCTGATGAATTGTCTAGCTATGTTATTTACCAAGCTCCATTTCAGATGTTGGTCTAGAACTAGATTAGGGGCTGTTTGGCTGTGTGAGAGGGGGCTTTTGTAGGGGATCAACTCCTCTCATTGTGGGGATGGTGTATGTACAGTTAATTGGAGTTTGGTTCACTGTGGTGCTGTAGACAAAACTGTGGAATTTTGGAGAAGAATTTTCCTGGTTTTGGCCTGATTTTGAGCTCAAAATTGAATTCTCACAGAGGGAAATAGAGGGGGAAAATGGTTGGCTTGAGCTGAGGAAGGCTTGAAGAGTCTCTGGTGAGATTTTGGTAGAGTTTCCCCGAGGATTTTGGTTAGCTCTCTTCTGGTCATGGAGAAGGTGGTTTAAATATAAGGGCTTTGGGTGGAGCTCAGGACTTCAATTTGGGTACAATTAAGTGCTTATGTGGAGGGCTTCAGAATGTCAAATACCAATCAGAGCTGGACACATTGTATGAGTGAAATTGGGTTTGAGTTAAGGCTTGGGGGATCTCAATTTTAGTGTTTTCCATCCACTAGGCCGGCTGGCAGGGCCAGGGATGGTGACAAGAGAAGTCAGGTGAGCCAGAGGAGGGTTAATTATGATTAACCACTAATGGTTTGTCATGATGGTGATATTTTGTCTTAGACCTAAAAATGGGAAAAAATTCTTTAATTTAGGGAATCATTGGTCCATAGCCCACCTTGGTTGGTTTAGGTAGGTTTAGGCTAGTCACTAGGGTGTACTTGGTGGCTGTTGTGTCATTAATTTGGCCACTTGGGCATGGCTTAGTCAATTTTGGTGCATGGGTTCAATATGAGTCAAATTGGCTTGAAGTTGGGTTTGGGTTTGGCTAGTCATTACATTGAGCCCAATTGATTGAGCAATTTAGTGTAGATGATTGTCATAATGAGTTTAGAAATGATTTGGGGTGATTTTGAATTGATTTGGAGGATTTTACCATTTGGTCAATTTGGGGAGGTTGGGTTAGACTTGAGCTTAGGTTGAGCTAGAGTTGGGTTAAGTCCAAATTGATGGTTGAAAATGGTCTAGGGTAATATCATGAAAATTTCTCAACATCAATTGAGTGTCAATTTTGAGGTTTGGGCATTCAATTAGGTGACATTTAGAGACAGCCAGATTGAGGCAAATCGGGAGTTTTGGCTCAAATTGATTTAAAATGTAATTGAGGCTTTTAAGTGAAATTGAGGCTTGACCAAGGCCAATTGAAGGTTAAATTTGATGTGTGGGAATGTTTCAAAGAGTTTATGATGCATAATTGAGGCAATTAGAAAGATTTGGGGGTCAATTGAATGGGATTTTAGTTTTGGGCCAAATAGGGGATTTTTTATTTCATTTGAAATTAGACTAAAATGTGGGTAAATTGGACTTGGATTTGGTTTTAATTTAGTTTTTTCATGATGAATTTGAGTTGAGAATTGAAATTGGGGGAAATTGGGATCAAATTGATGGACATTTGAGATGAATTTGGGGAAATTGGGTCTTTAAAGGCAATTTTGGCGAAATTGGTTCTTTAAAGGCAATTTGGGGCTTTTGGTCAAAATTGGTAAAATTTGTCAAATTGGGCTCAATTGAAGAGTTCAAATTGGTTTTAGAGACATTTGCAATGATGTTGGGGGTTTTGGGAAAATATGAGTCACCAAGGGCTTTTTGGTAATTTTGGCAAATTTGGGGTATTTTGGTAATTTTGGCAATTTTGGGTGATTTTGGGCGATTTGGATAGTTTGAATGGGTCTAAAATAATTTTTGAACAAATGTGGGTAGTTTGGGTGAAATTGAGAATTTTAGGGGGGGGGGGGGGGGACAAAAGGCCCAGTTGGATATTTTAATGAAATTGAGGTGCCAACCACCCTATATGACTGATGGACCAATGGAACCCCCATTTGGGTCCTCTATGTACTGGTCTTAGCCCAACCCTAACCTAGGGCTAGTGGGTTTAGGGGATCATCTACATGAGTCTCCCAAAAGATCAAGGGATCAAATTCAACAAGTTTGAGTTTAGGGTTGTGAGTGGGGTGAAAGTGTGTGAAATAGCTCTAGATCAACACCTAGGCTCAACCCTAAGGCCAAGCAGTTCTATGGGGACTCCCCTTGAGCTCCCCCATATTGGCCCCGCCTACTAAGTGCTAGAGGTTAGGATCAATATGTGGAACTTCAAGTTGAGCAAAGAAGAGCTTAGAGTTTCTAATGGTAAGGGTTCCTTTTCTAGTTCTGTAGGAGTAGTTAACAGGAAAGTCCTATGGCTATACCATAGGCTACTAAAGAGGAAAAACTAGACATCAACCAAAAGTGAGTTCAACAAACCACATTATTACTTAATACATATACATACTTGTTTCACCATAACGTTTTGTGCCATCAATGGCACACAATTTCTAGCCAAGTAAGCTCCATTATCATTAAGAACCAAAATTGAACCTCTTGGGAGGGTGACGAAGTTTGCTCTTGCAAACTCTTTTGGGCAAAGTTTGCTAATCTCTTTTCTAAAAAGGATGTCACACTAACTTACGAAAGAGAATGTGCAGAAAAGCCGCTCAAATTATGAACAACTTACTCCACATTTAAACTTAAGTATAATTAATTAAAACTTTAATAGAGTGAGGTTATGAAAATATTTTGAAATTAGAGTATATAGAAACTTGTACCATTTTATTGTCCCCATAGAGATTGCTTTAAATTTATATAAACTTTATAAAGATAGTTAATTTAGAGCAAATTTAAAATTTATATAAAAAAAGTTAATTTTATTTGAATATATTACCATACTCCAATTATATGAATCATCTAAAATTATTTTGCAATCGCCTAATCTATCAAAACAACCAAACCTAGACGTGTATGCCAAGGTTCCTACATTGACATAACCTATCACAACTTGGATTTTCATTTGTATGAAATGTAAACATCCCAAATTGCTAACATGTATGGAAAATAAAACATCGCAAAATGATTTTTGCTTACATGAAATGTAAACATCCCAACTTGCTAACTTACATGAAAATAAAACATCACAACATAGATTTTTTTTTTCCATGAAATGCAAACATTCCAACTTGCTAACTTGCATGAAAAATAAAACATCACAACTTGGATTTCTTTATTTTCAAGAATTTTAAATATTTCAACTTACTAACTTACATAAAAAATAAAATCACAATATGGATTTCTTTTCTTGTATGAAATACAAACCTCCTAACTTGTTAAGTTGCATCAAAGTTTTCTTTAGTATGAGACAAAAAGCTAGCTAATGAAGATTTATTATGAATGAAACCTAAGGCTAACACATGAAGATTTTTGTTTTGAATGAGACTTAAAGCTAACAAATGATGATTTTTGTTTTACATACATCATAACATAACCACATGAAAAGTTTTTCTTTTATTTTTTTAAGGACACACACATAATACATGGGATGTTTTTCTATTGCATGAAACATACACAAAAGAACAAAGTAATATTTTCTTTTGAATGGAACATAGACACAACACATGAGAAAATTCTCTTTTTGCATGGAACATACACATAACACATGAGAAAGTTCTCTTATTGCATGGAACATACACACAAGCACATAAGGAAATCTTCTTTTGCATAGAACATACACACAACACATGGAAATTTTCTATTGTTTGCATGGAATATGCACATAACACAAAATATAAATCTCTTTTTTTCATTAAAAAAAACACATAAAACATGAGAAAATTCTCTTTCACATGGTACATACACATAACATAGAAAAATGTTTATTTGTATTGAAAATATACACAACACTTGGAAAATTTCTATTATTTGCATGGAACATATGCATAAAGCATGATTAACTGATTTTTGTTTGTTGTGTAGAATAGAAACATAGGCCACAAGAATTTTCTACATTGCATGAAATATAAAATAGCTACATGAATTTTCTATTGCATAGAATATAAGATAATCATGTGAATTTCTTATTGTATAGAACATAAGATAACTATGTTAATTTTTTTTATTTTATAGAATATAAGTATAAAATAACCACTTGATTTTCATTTTTGTTATACAAAACATAGCACAACATAAAGAAATAGTTAGGAATATTTGGGCCATAGGAAATGGTGGGATGTGTGTGTGTGTGCGCGCTTGGGTGAGAGAAGATTTCTCTTGGGAGAGGAAAAGTGAGGAGTGATGTGATGTTGTGTGTAGCTTTAGAGAAGAGAGAAAGTGGGAAAAGTGGTGAGGATTAGAGTGATGTTTCGTCTAGGGTAGGAGAGATAGAATCAGTGAAGAGTTTAGGTGGATTTTTGCTTAGGATAGAGAAGGAAAGAAGATGAAGAGTTTAGATGGGGTTTTGGGTATGCTAGAAAGGAAGATAGGGTGAGGCGCTTAGATGGAGATTTAGATATGCTAGAGAGGGAGAAAGGCTGAAGAGTTTGGGTTAAGTTTTTGGGTAGGCTAGAATGGGAGAAATAGTAAGGAGTTTAGGCAAACTAGGATGAGAGAGAGGTGGTGAGGAGTTTTGGTAGAGTTTTGGATAGGTTAGAAAGAGAGAGAAGGTAAGGATTTTGCGTGGGGTTTTGGGTAGGCTAGAGAGGGATAAAGGGTGAGGAGTTTATGTGGATTTTAAGAAAGGCAAAAGAGGGAGAGAGGGTGAAGATTTTGGGTAATTTAGTTACAGAGGAAGGGTGAGGAGTTTAGGTGAATTTTTGGGTAGGCTAAAGGTGGAGAGAAGGTGAATCATTTAGGTGGGGTTTCAAGGAGAGGGAGAGAGAGTGATGAATCTAGTGGAGTTTTGGGCAGGCTAGGTGAGGTTTTGAGTATGAGCTAAGATGAGGAAGTGAGGAAGAAATTTGGAGATTTTGGGTAGTGGAAGGAAGAAGAAAGGGATGAGGAAGGGCTTAGGACATTGGATTTGAGAGTAGGCAGGGAAGAAATAGGGTAAAAGGTTGAAATTTTAGGGTATGGTAAGATAGGAGGAGAAGTAAAGAGAGAAACATGGATTAGCCATGTTGGAAAGGGAGGGAAAAAGGAAATTTCACATCATGATTCTCTAAAATTAATTCATATAAATCTTATTGAAAGAAGAGATAGGAAAATCTATACCTTTCCTTTGTGTGGAACTCTTTGATTTCCCTTGCTTGGATGATGAGAAGCCCTTTGCCTTTGTTGGTGTTGAGAGCGTTGTTGACCTCCATTTTGGTGAGTTCTAGTTTTCTCATAGAGCTTAGGATCTAGCCATGGGGTTTTTCATATTGACTATTCTAGAAGACTAGTGATGGAACCCACCTCACATAGAAATTTTTGCCACCTCTTGACTCTTTTGTGGAGACTCACATGAGTGGTCACAAACCCTCAACACTTGGTTGAGTTGGTTTAGACCAACATGAGGAAGCTCCAAAAATGAGTTCCCATATGGTCACAAGGCCTTAAGGAAGCTTTTTATGACTTGGAAATTCACCTCACACGACATACACATTCAACACACACCATTACAATTCACATGCACCACACACACATTCACATACACCACATCATTTACCTCATACATGATTCACACACAACTTATACACCACCATAATTCACTTTACACCACATACACTAAAATTCACATAGACAATAATTCATATCACCCCATTCCTCCCCACTACATCACCACTTAAAGTTAACCCTAAATCCACCAAAAATCCAAAATTTCCCAAAACTCCCCAAATCCACCTAAATTACCCAAAATACTCAAAATTGACTAAAATGTCCAAATATAATTTTCCACCAAATTGCCCAAAACTTCTAAAATCATCCAAAATTTCCAAAATTCTTAACTCCCAAAATTCCATAATTTTTAAATTCAAATCCCACTTCCATACACACTAAATCCAAAGGTACATCAACCCCACATCAAATTACACCCCAAATCCAAAATCCACCAAAATTGAACCTACATGCCAAATTCAACTTCAACAAGCTTAAGTCCTAAAATTCACCATGATGGACTCAAAGCCTTATGAAATTCATCATGAAAAAAATTCTAACTCCATTTAAAACCAAATCCAAGCCCAAAACCAACTTTTTCACAACTCGTCCTAAAAGCCCATAACTTAAGCCCAATTTCCAAATCCCTTTAAAACCAAAATCCACATGACAAATTTCAGCCGCCCACATTAATTTGATCAAGTCTAAAGTCCAAATAAAATGACATGATTAATCAACCAAGAAGGAATTCATGAGATCCTTTTTCAAACTTGGATTTTCTCACTCCCACACTTTGGTGCATGCCATGAAGGCTATACATAAGCCATGGGCAAATCATATATCCTGATGCATTATTAAGTAATATTAAATCTCAAAAACATTTTTGGATTATAAATACTTTAAAGGCACTTTCTTTAAAAAATAATTTTAAATTAGGTGGATAAAAAATCTAAAAATTAGTATTTAACCTAACATAAATATTAAATTTAATCATCACGGGAATAATACTCTATTCACATTATTATATTGCCTGACACGAGCTGTGTGCTTGCATATACCATCAAGTTGTGGTCAAGTTCTTCACACCATTATTGAAGATGGTTAACCAAGTTTATAAGTTTATACTAGTTTTGAAAATTTAGTTTTAATTAAACTTATGTATAGTTATTACTAAGTATCTTGTCTATTTCAACTATTGTTATTTCAATCCACATTATGTTATTTAGTTTTCAATAATTTATTTATCAATGTTTCAATCATTGTAATTTGAAATCTTATATACATCATCAAAGAGTTGATTTATTAGTGTTGTTGTGCAAGTATTATATATTATTGCTAATTTCTTTGTTATTGATCCATGTGCTATTAATTGCTATTTATTATTGCTTAGATATGTGCTATTGTTAATTATTGTTATCATCATTTTTATGTCGTTTTATTATTGTTATAGTTCATAGTTATACTTGACACATTTTATACATAGGATAAAACAGCTAAATCTAGTAACATTTGACCCAAAAATTAAAATAACTTGTTAAAAAAATAGAAACTAAAAAATATTGAAAATAAATTAGAAATAAAATTAAGTTGACTAATCATGAATACTTAACAAATTTGCCAACCCCTTCGTATATGGAATTCACCAAAGTATTAATAAGCGAACCGTCCAAACTGAAATTTTTGAACTTAAACTATATATACTTTAAATGGTCCAAAACTCACAATTTGGGGGTTCACCCATAAAAGATCCTAATTTGTACATTGTTAATTTCTTTGAGATTGTTACAACATTTAAGTATAATGGAGTCTCTAATGATGACATAAGACTTAGGTTATTTCTTTTCCCATTGTTAAGTTATTTCTTTCCCCATTGAGTGAAAAGATTAAAGCGGGGCATGATTCCTTACCACTAGGATCAATTCCCACAAGGGCTAGCTTAAAACAAAAGTTATTTACCAAGTATTTACCTCCATCTAAAATGGATAAACTTAGAAATGACTACTATCATTCAACTAGATAATAAATTAATTTATAAAGCTTGAGAGAGGTTTAAAAAGTTGATTAAGAAATGTCTTAATCATGTATTACCTGAGTGGCATATAATTCAAACCTTTTATAATAGTTTTTTGGGTTCTTTGAGTTTGATTATAGATGCTGCTACTGACATCTCACTTATGCCAAAATCCTTTGATGAGGCATATTCCTTAAAATAATAAATATACATAAATATTTTTTTATGGTCGTTTGAATGAGTAAAAGCTATGAAAGTGGTTAGGGTTCATTACACAAATGTTTTCAACATATTGAATTGATAATAATTACAATCTCAAAGAAGTTAAAAATCTTATGCATAAATCCAACCTATGGAGCACCTATAAGCTATGTAAATAATTTATATAGAAAATTAGGCTAGCTCAGATTTTTTAGTGTAGAGTTAATGAACATAATAACAAATAAAATAAATAATCCCTACTTACATCCTAGGATAAAGGAACCCTCCAAATTATAACAAGAATAAGAAATCATAACTATACTAGCTACTAACTGATTCTGACTTTCTATATAGTGTAAAATGTGATGTATATAATTAAATGCTTAATTTCCTTAATAGTTATTCTTAATTTACAAAAAAGTAAAAAAATTAATCCAAAGCAAAAGCTAAGTAAGCTTTTCCACTATAAAACAAATAAGAATACAATTATAATACTTAAATATGGGATACTACAGAAGTATATGTATCATTATCAAGTAGTATAGGACTTTTTGATTAAGCCTTGAATATCAAACCCGTAGGGAGATTAACAATATGCACTTTAGGAAACTAAAAAGTTTAGATGACAAAAATCTACTTCACAAAATATTCTTACTTAAAATTAAGAGGTTATAATAGGAAAGAAAATTTGATTCTTTTTATAATTTTTTATTTATCAAAATAAAGTAAGCAACTAATTAACTTAACTAAATATTTGCAAGATGAAGGCTATATAAATAAAATATATTTTTCCTTATCTTGAATCAATAATAAGTATAAAAATTATGTGGTGGAAGTATGCTAAATATGTTGTGTCAAATAGGAGCAATAATATTCTTTGTCATTACTAGATGTGTTATAAAGAACATTGGCTAATCTATAGTTTGAATAGTCTTGAAGACCAGTTATGTAGGGAAGATACTAGCTCACACTCTAGATTTCCTTCTTCTCCCTCCACCTGGGGGCTAACATCTCGTATCAAAACCTAAAACTATAAATCAAATTGGGGGCTTTAGCCTGTCACTTTAAATTCCTCTAATTCTATACCCTTGAAAAGTTTATTTTCCTATTTATTTACACTCAACCCCATGAACTACATTCTTATTCATGAAATCAATATATGATTCTAATCATTTGTTGACTGTGAAAATACCATCTCAGATCTTACATGTTCTCACAACAGATATTAACATCTTAATTGGTAAAATCAAGAAGTAAATGAAGTACAAGGTTTCAAATCATGACAACTTCTTCCAACATTGAAGTCTAATACTTCACACAACATCCTTTAAACACTTAATCACTTATTATTTTAAGGAAAAAGATAAAAAAAAACTACTCAGAATTCATAGAGAAAACTAACCACACATGAGTTTAGAAGTAAAAATCATTCACACAAACAAGAAATATAGATTAAGGATTAAAATTAAGTGTAGTCACAAGGATAAACACATAATTCAAATCCTATCCACAAAATGTCTCATAGTTTAATTGAATTCTCTTCCTTCACTCACAATACAAACTAACACTCAAAATAAAAAGAAAGTGGTCGACGACGACAACGACAGTTACTTGGATGGATGATGACTGTAAAATCTGATGGATGGTTGGCCCCTTGTCTTAATGATCCAAGTCTTCCTTAATAAAATCCAAAAAGTGCCTTGATGTCCCTTCAAAATGTGTCTCTATTCAATGAATCTTCTAGAAGTTTTCTTCTAAAAAGTCAATTGAATGACTTTTCATTTCCATGGGATATTTCCCACGTTTTTACCAAGGGTTGCTTCAAACACCTCTTCAAAAATTCGTCTAAATTTAATGAATCATCAAATAAATACTTTTGACGCTTAAGCTCGGGGTTCCTGGTGCTTCAGCGCGAGCCTCAGATGCTTAAGCGCCAGTCCTGGGCGTTTAGGCACCCCAGTTCGTTTTTGCACCTTTCTTCATTTTTGCTCCAAATTTGACCCTTTCTCACTCTTTTTAGCATTTTTCATCCATTTGATTGTACCTGAGAGAAAAACACACAAATAGCTTTCATTAATGCGCAATATCTAAAAAATAAGTATAAAAATGTGTATAATAATACTATATATTTTAGGTGTATCACTAACCCAACCATATAAAAAATTAGAATGCTCAATTAAAAAAAAAATAGCTCTAGACCTACTTATCCTCTGGCTATCACTTAAAAATAATCAATCAAAAGAAAAAAATATTAGAAGAAAGTTGCAAAGGTTCATTTGTTATAAAGTCAACATGTAATTTTAAGGAGCACTGAAAATCAATTAGGGCAGTTGGCTAATTCATTGACAAATAGATCACTAGGGATATTGTCAAGCAACACTAAAGTGAACCCAAATTATAAATATAAGGAGTATTGTAAGGTTATCTAGCTATGGAGTGGTAGAAATTTAGAGGTGATTATTAAAGATGAGCCTAAAGGAGGAAGAGTTTGAATCTTAAAAACCTAAGGATAAATAATTCAAGATTTAAGCAAATAAACTAAATTGAAAATACCAACTGAAATCACCAGCCTCCATTCCTCAAAATATTTTAAAAAAAAATCTCGATAAAGAGATTTTTATGTTAGTAAAGTTTTTAAAGTAGTTAAAATTAATATTATATTATCAAAAGCTCTTAAATGAATGCCCAATTAGATGAAATTTTAAAAATAAATAATAAAAAATTAGGTGAATTTAAAAAAATCATCTCAATAGAAGAAAGTAGTGATATAATTCAAAATAAACTTCAATACAAATAAAAAGTCCTAGTATTTTGACCTTGTCATTCATTATATATGACAAGTTCTTTATTAACAGCTTATGTGATTTAAGATCTTGTATTAATTAAATGTCCTAATTTATTTTAAAAAACCAAGATTAAAAAGTTGAATTCTACCACTATAACCCTTTGGTTAACTGATTGATCACTTTCATATCTTAGAGGAATTATAGAAGATGTCTTGGTTAAGGTAGAAAAATTTAACATCCCGAGTGATTTTAGTTTTTTAGACATGAAGGAGGATAAGAAAATGCCCATGAATTTAGTTATGTCATTCTAATAACATGATGTATAATGATCGATGCTTAGAAAGGGAATTTGACTATGAGGGTTCAAAATTAAGAAGTTGTCTTTAATGTGTTTAGATGTATGTAATTCCCTAATAATTATAATGGTGAATGCTTTAGAGTAGATGTGGTGGATAGGCGTATGCAAGGTTAACTATAAACCCATTTTGGATTTCGATCCAATAGAGCTTGTGTTAATTATTGAGGAACTATATGAAGATTGGAATGATAATACTCTATTGTTAGATGTTTTACCTAGACTATACAAAGAGAGATTTAGACCAAAAACACAACTTTGTTAAGAAAATAATTGCAACATTGTTTGGTTGAGGCGCCGACATTGAATTGAAAACATTGCACAATGATAAAAAATTTACCTTCTTGTGAGAAACCTAAACTTTATTAATCATGTTCTCTTCAAAGTCGGATAAATAATGAGAATAAAATTTGATGAGAGCGTTAATAATCTATATAAAATTGTTTGGTTGACACATTGCATATATTATTGGAATTACCCCTTTCGTATTGTTGTATAGAGTATTCATGGAGCCAATATTTGATCCACAAGGAAAGTTAAATACATTAATAAAGAAAGAGGTGAAGAAAGAAATATTGAAATGAATAGATGTCAGAATCCTTTATTTGACATCTAATAGTTATTGAGTTAACCCCATTCACTAGGTGCCTAAGAAACAAAGCTTAATAGTGATAAAGAAATGCAAAGAATGAATTGATTCCGAAGAGAATTATCACGAGTTGGAGGATTTACTTTGACTATCAAGCTAACTAAAGCCATTATGATGGATCATTTTATTTTTCTTGATTGACCAAATGCTAGATAGATTAGCTATGCACCATTTTTATTATTTCTTAAATGGATGCTTAGGATGCCACTAGATTCTTATAACACCACAGGATCATGAATAAACTCAACTTTCACACATTCTTATGAAATATTTGCCTTTAGAAGAATGTCTTTTGGATTATGCAGTTGTTGCAATCAATTTTTGATGTTGCAAAAGTTTGGACGCTC
>NW_018164709.1:469430-478607 GCF_001263595.1 Phalaenopsis equestris | reverse complement strand
CTCTTCCAAATGTTACGGGAGCGTGTAATGTGCATACATGGCCTCCCATAGCATGAGGGCATGCATTTCCGGGAAGGTTGGGGTTTAGGGCGTCACACCTACGTCGTAATTTTGTGTGATGTTTTGCATTGGAATCCTTGATTTAATGTCCATAAACATGTCAATATTTGAAGTTATGAGACTAAATTTTAATCATATTTAATCTCCCATAGCTTGCAGACCACCAAAACCCTTTGTTGAATGCTTCAGCAAAATTTAAGATTTTTGGGGCAAGACCGGCATCTAGGCGCCGGCCCCCGGCACCTAGGCAACATACCCCCATGCCTAGACATCGTAAATATCTCCATAGAGCTCAAAATTGAGAGTATAAAAATTATGTACCGGTCCCAGGTGCCTAAGCACCCAAAAAAACTCTAAAATGTCCTGAAACTGAGAGTGTAGAAAATAGGTGCCTGGGGGAAGGCGCCTAGGTGCCAATTCATTTTATGCTCCCAATGTTTCTTGGGATTTTCTCCTAGAATGCCTCCCTAGGCAAAAAAAAAAGTGCAAATTTCTTGGTTGGAGTGGAGATATGCATAGGAGAAAAAAAACTTGCCAAAGGGACATTTTTGAAACTTTGAAGAGGCTTTGGGAGTGGAGCTACATGCCATTTTTGGCAAGAAGAGAAAGGAAAAGGGTTTGTTGTTGCTTGGCTTCCCTATTGTGGAGATTCTTCTGATTTTGAGCTGAAGGAATGACTAGATATTTTTTATTTCTTGGATCTAGTGTGTTCTTCTAGAGGCTTTAAGGTGGAGTGTTAGGAAAAAGGTGAAAAAAAGGTCTTGCTTGTTGTAGACATTACTTCCTCTTCTTCTTTTTCTTCCATTAGATCTCTTGCACTTCTTCTTCCTCTTAATCCACCATTATTTGAGTGTGTGAGGGAGTTTCTTAGAGAAGCTCTTGTAATAGGAAGCCCAGAGAAAGCTTCCTGAATGTGAGATTCATCTCTCCTAAGGAAGTAGGAGAGCGTCATCTCTCCTAACGAGGAAGGATAACTTCTTCCTAGCAAAGTCAGAGTGTGGAAAACCAAAGAGAACACTTCGAGTAATCATCGCATAGGTAAAAAGACTTCAAAACTTTTATATTTCGTTCTAGAGACTCCTAAGTCAAGATGATAAAGGAAATTAAGCATTAGGGTTTTTGTGATAGAGGAAGCCCGATATGCTAGGAGCTTTTTATAATTCCCACTATAAATCCACGAGCAAAAAATTCATCTACCCTTATAACCTTGACCTAGTTTCCCTGAGAGCATGACAATCCCATGTTTCTTCGGTGGCCTCAACTCTTGATGATTGGCCTGAGGCCACTTCAGACTAGAGAATGATTCTCATTTCATATACTACAAAGGCTATGTCCATGACGGAAACCTTCACTCTTGCAATGGTTTTCTTTTAAGGAAAATTCCTTGCGCACCTCACCAATTAATTAGAGGTAGACCATTTGTTATGCTACATAATGAACGGCATCCAATGACTTCATCGCTCCTTAGATCCCAATGAGATCACTAGAATGAGTATGATTTGTCGTGAGATTCAATTGGGTCTCATTCTTGCATGATTTCATCCATGTCATATGCATCGCATTTGCATGAATTTAAAATGTGCATAATAATATCCTTTTTTTGTATGTGTTGTCGATTAACCGTTTACGTAGTCTGACTCGATTGGTTATCTTTCTATTGGTTCAACTGATCAATTGCCACCAGCCCGATCAGCTCGATCGGCCTTTCCCATTGACTCAACCGATTGGCCTCCACCAGTTTGATTATCTCAATCGACTACTTTTGTCATTTCAACCAACTAACCACCACCAGCCCAATCGGCTCGATCGACCATCTCCGTCAATTTGTTCAATCAGCTGCTCCTGGCCCTATCGGTTAACTGACTCCACTTGAATGTTGCATTATTGTATACTTATTTTGTACTTCTTGCATGAACACATTCAAATTTTGCACCCCATCGTGCACCTGTGAGCAAATGCCATTATATGCTCATAGTGAATATCTATGCCCCACTTTGACACATTACTTTGTGCCCATCTAGTGACATCCTTTTGTCACGATGCATCTCTTCACTAGTATTTGCACTTACATTTGCACCTTTGTATACCTTCTTGCATTGCATCCTCCATGTTTGCATTTCATATGCTTGCAGTTTCCATTTCATATGCTTGTATTTTGCATTTGAGCTCACATCCTTTCAAGCTTAGTTTGACACTGGCGTGTCCATGTTGGGGATGGCTTACACACCAAGCCTACCTAGTGTGTAATTCTCTCTAACAAGAATTACATTACTTCACCTCCTACGACACTACTACAGACTGTTGTAGGAATTTTCTTGAGTCACTGTGTTCTCACTCACTCATTCTCGACACTCTGTGTACTCTTTAAAGAAGGCCTCCACATTAAGCTTATCTCGAGTGTAATTCTCTCCAACGAGAATTATACCAGCTCTCTTCCTACAACACACTTTAGTATTTTACATCGTGTCGTCTTATTGATCATGCTTCATGGCCTATGTATCCATGTTGACCTCACTTTTGGTTGATGTTTAGTTTTCCCTCTTTAGTTGCCTAAGGTCTAGCTTAAAATCTGGCCATAAGACTTTCTTGTTGTCTATCTTAGAAGCTTAGTGATGGAACCCCTCACCATTAGAAATTCTAAACTCTTCCTTACTCAACTTGACGTGCCACATGTTGGTCTCAACCTCTAAATACTCTCTAGCACTTAGTAACTCTAGCACTTAGTAAGTGGGGTCAGTATGAAGGATCTCAAGGAGAGTCCCCATAGGACTTTTTGACCTTAGGGTTGACCCTGAGTGTTGTTCTAGAGCTAGTTCGCTCACTACACTCACTATCATATATATATAATCACAACCCTAAACCCTAATTTGTTGACTTTGACCCCTTGATCTTTTTGGAAACTCATGTAGATGGTCCCCTAGACCCACTAGCCCTAGGCTAGGGTTTAGCTAAGACCAGTACATAAAGGAGCCAAATAGGGATTTCATTGGTCCATAGCTCATGTAGGGTGGTTGACACCCCAATTCTACCAAAGTTTCCAATTTGACCTTTTTACCCTCAATCCTACCCAAATTACCTAAACACCCCAAATCTTAAATTTGGCCAAAAAACCTCAAATTCACCCAAAATACCTAAATCTGTCCAAAAATCATTTCAAACCATTTCAAATTACCCAAATTGCCCAAATCCACCCAAAAGTTCCAAAATTACCAAAAATGCCCCCAAAATTACAAAAATACCCTTGACACCTCCAAAATCACTTTAAATGTTTCCAAAAATCAATTTGAAACTTTCAATTGAACCTAATTTGGCCAATTTGACCATTTTGATCAAAACCCCCAAAATTTCTTTAAAGACCCAATTTCCCCAAATTCATCCCAAATGTCCATCAATTTAGACCCAATTTCCCTCAATTTTAACTCTAAACTCAAATTCACCAATCATTTGATCAATCCAAATTAAATCTTAAGATAATTGGCACATGTTTTGAGCTCAACTTTGATCCAAATCAAAACCCTAATTTTGGCCTTATGACTTAATCTCACTTAATTGAACCTCATAGCCTACTCAATTTGCCCCAATTTGAATCTTAAATTCTTCATAACAATCTTACACATCAAATTTGAACTTCAATTGGCCTTGGTGAAGCCTCAATTTCACTTAATTTTAACCCAAGTTTAAAAATCCTCAAATCTGCCCCAAATTGGCTATGTCTCTGAATTCCACCAAATTGAATGTCCTAACCCCAAAATTGACACCCAATTTGTGTTGAAAACTCTTCATGACATTCCTATTGACCATTTTCAACCATCAATTTGGACTTAACCCAACTTTAGCCAAACCTAGACCCAAGTCTAGTCTAACATGCCCAAATTGACCAAAATCCCAAAATCCTTCAAATTGAGTTTCCAATTGAACCTAAAATTACTTCAATCCTTCACCAAAGATCTTCATGACAATCATTTACACTATGTTGATAAATAACTCGAATTGGGCTCAAAATCATGGCTAGCCTAACCGAAACCCAACTTTTAGCCATTTGGACCCAAATTGAACCCATGCACAAAAATCGATTTAACCATGTCTAAGCCACCAAATTAATGACCCCACAGCCACCAAATACACCCTATGGACCAGGCTAAAGCCACCTAGACCAGCCAAGATGAGCTATGGACCAATGGTCCCTTGATTTAAGGGATTTCACCCCATATTTGGCCTAAACTCAAATATCTTCTTCATCATCACTTACCCTTGGGAGTAAAACATAATTAACTCTCCTCTAACCTCCCTGAGCCAAGAAGTGATTGAACCCTTGCCATCCACTTCCTCAGGCTTTGGAAACAACCACCCAAAGAAGCCCCAAGTGGCCAAAACCCAAAATTGAACTTCCCTGACTTGGCTCACTCCCATTGGCCATTAGAGCCCTTCTTCCCTCCACCTCAACAAGCTTTAGCACCCAACTCCAAGCCCTGAGCTCCACCAGACAACCATGGCTTTAAATGGACCTCTCCACAACCAAGGAAGAGAGTGTTGGGAACCTTAAGGAAACTCTACCAAAATCTCACCAGAGCTTCCCCAAACCATCCCAAGTGTAATCCCCTTGCTCTCAGCCACTGATAGCCACCCCTTGGAGCCAATTTCTCCACTGAAATTTGCCATAAAACTAGGACAAAACTCTACACACCTTCACAGTGCACCAAACTTCAATTAATTGTGCATACACCATCCCCACAGTGAAAGAAGTTGATTTCAGTTGATTTCCCCCAAAAGCCCCCACACAAACAGCCTCTAACCTAGCTCTAGACCAACACCTTGATCGAAATCATACCTAGATAATTCACCAAGGCTTGAGACTTAATCCAGAGGTTTTTTGGGTCCAATCAAAGCTACCAAAATCATCTGATTGAGGCCTCCCCTCTCAGACAAAGGTATTGAACCTCAACCCTAATCCGAGCTTATTTTGATTCTCCATTTGTAATGGATTTATTTCATACTTAATTAACCATATAGATGTGTTCATCTTGAGTAGATGAAGGTTTAGAAATAAACCCCATGCAATTTAGTTGAGTTTAGCTCGAGATCTTAAGGTTTTAGTGGGAACGACTTACAAGTTAAGTCACTTAAGGACGATAACGGAGAGTCGTCCGATCGCGCTCATTTATTTCATCAATGAAGGAGATCAAGCCGGATCAACTCTCGATGCAAGAAAGCGGGCCATGTGGCATGACAAGATGGAAAGCGCAGTGAATGAGAGCGCACCACATGTGAGTTCGTAGCCGCCGCAGGATGAGTTGGCACCGCGTGGATAAGTAGAAAAATAATGATTTTCTGAATTATTTTAAATGCCTAAACTTCAAAAATTCATATCTTTCTCTTGACAAATCTTACAAAATAAAATAAAAATACCCACTTGTTCAATGAACAGAGGAGAATAATGTAGACTAAAAATAAAAATTATTTTCTCCTCAAAATTGAAGCCAAACAATAGAATAAATTGGGAAGTCACCAAGGTTCTCCTCTGGATCTATGACATCCCATAGTTCTTCCTCCTTTGGACTCTAAAACAAAATATTCCAAATTTGATTCATTCTCCTTTCACACCTCTTTGTCCGATTTCGTTGAGAAGTCATATCATTTTAATCTCATTCAAGATAATATTCCCTGATTTTTATCGAGAGTTTTCTTAGATGACTTCGGTTATCTAAGATGTAATTAACTATAGGGGCTTGCCCTTATAGGAAGCTTTTTTGAACCCAACTTAATATAAACTCTATTTAATTCTTCATATTGAATAGGAGAACTTGTCGGCAATCAAAATGGTTTCGCAAACCAAATTGATGTCATATACTTCTTAGTTTATTTGATCGAGCCTCATTCTCAAGTCCTGTATTTATCTTTTGGGATAGATACAGGGTTTGAGGTATAATGTTTTTTTATTTAAATTATGAAAAATATGGGGTCAGTTTGATTTCATATTTTTCTAAACTTATTGTGTGTGTGTGTGTGTGTGTGTGTAAATTGAATGCATTTCTAAAGCGGGTGACGGGATGTCGATTCCAATGACCAACAGCTTCTAACGGGCAACTCCAACCAAAAATAGTACTTATAGCATCTGAACCCACTTGAGGAGTGGTGCACGTTCACTCAGGTACATGGCTCTCACTGAGCTTGGGTCATGCTCCTTTGCCTCTGAACCCATATTGCACATGAGTCATATTGCTCATCACCCATGACAACACCCTCACTTTCACCAGTATGTTCTATGGCTTAAAGTATGTGTCTACTTGTTTACATGGTGCACCATACCTTAAATGTGCATACATTTACATGTGTGTTTGGTCGTTATTGAGGCAAGGTGTAATTCTCCCGTGTGGTGTCCTATACCCTAGATGACCAAGCAGATTATCATTTATGAAACATGCTCTGCATGTGCTTCTTTGCATTGTCGATATATTCACCACTAGCATATGCCACAATATAATTGTGACAAATATTTGCTATTGTGTGATCGCTTTAGTCGCAACAAAGTGATTATGACACACTGGATCACTTTACATCTTCATGTGCAATTAGTGATTCTCTCGATGATGAAGCTGGCTTATTAGCTGAGTGACTCTCTGGTGGTCGTAATGCATTAGCGAGTGTTGCCCGCGAGGATGTTTCGATGGGAAATACCATCTCTCGCACCATGACTAGCATGCGTATGTTATGCTAAGATTCTAATGGGTATAATATGTGCCATTTAGGTTATTTCCTTCTTAGGACCTATTTTTAAAATATAAGAAAATTACATTTTTATTAATTTTATGCATCATATTTTTAAAAATCTATTTTAAAAACTATTGCATATAGTTTAGACCATACATGAGGTCAACATTTTAAAATTTTTTGTTCATATGAAAACTTACATCTAACGACACATCTTAGAATCCTTGGATCTTTAAGATGTTTTTGAAAACGACGACCACATCAAAACATACAACAGTCTTTTGCCCACTTTTGCCCACACCTCTATACACACTTAGATGCTATGACTATGACACTATACATTAGATGGTGTGCTAGGCTAGGACTAGAGTGCTAGGTAGTCTTTTTGATGTCTTGGTCATAGTTCTTTGTTGATTTAATTTCCTTAGTCATACATAATTTTGTGTGCGACTTTGTGTGTGTTTACTAGAGTGTGAGACATGCACATTAGTATGTGAGGGGCAGTTTTTGTGTGGGGAGTCATGTCCAATATAGAGGGACTGTCATGATTTTATTTGACACAGTTTCTATAGGTGATGTATAGTCTCCCTCCCACTAGGCATGCTTAACTACGTTGCATGTAGATAGGTGTTAAAACTAATCTAATTTTCATGTAGGTTGACTTTTTTTTTTACTTTCTCATGTACTTTTTAGAATCCCTAGGATCGAGTCTGTTCAAAAATAAGGTATAGGAATGAGTTCTGAGATGCCTGACATTGGAACCACGTGACGAGGACTAGGAGCAACAGGCTCTTGCCCCGTACCTTAACTCTAATATCTCATTTATGTATAACACTAGGACTAGGTGTGTATATGCAGTGTCTGGTTGTCTTTTGCTTTTCTTGGATATGTTGCGGATCCAGCGACATTTGAGCATTTTATTTATTTGGCTTTCTTTTCTTACATTTAAATAAAATATATTTTCTCCTAAAAAATCCATATCTTTATAAAAATAACAGGGTTCATTTCTTTTGACAGAGACTATGTCTTCTGATTTTTCCAAGGTCAGAGGACATTCCTATGCTTCTAGCCCTAATTTTCAAGCTAGAGTGACCATTTTGGCTTTTTTTAATTATATAAATCAAAAAATCACTTAGCAAATTATAATTTTAATAGGTTTCCTATGGTTAGAGAAGTCTAGAAAAAATATTGTGATGCTTTGAATAATTTTTTTACATTTCTATACTTAATTAAATGCATATAGCTTATATTAATTTATGTAAATTATACATTTATAAAAAATTGACAAAATCACTTCCTCACTATTCATATAAATCATGTTTACTCACTATAAAAACATCAAAATTATTTGACTTAGTCTAAGCACTAAAATGAATTTTTAAGGAAACCTTTTATTCTTGTATAAAAATAATTATATTAAATTAAATATGCTTAGAAAAATTATGAAAGTTACTTTTCTGAGTTCCTTGTGATCAGGGGCATTTTATAAAAATAAAATCCATTTTTGTGAAAATATTTCATTTTTAAAATACATTTTGAATTAAAAATAATTAAAAAAAAGCAAAATTTTCAAAATACAAAAAATGGTTCAAAATAAGTAAGAATGTCTCTTGATCACTTAGAATTCATTAGGACATTTTTCCTAATTTTTCTAAGTTAAACATATTTTCCCATTAAGATAATTATAATAAATAAATTAAAAATCACAAAAACACAAAACTTGGTTCTCTGAGTTTTCTGAATTCAGAAAAGTCTATTAAAAATATAAAAATGATTTTTGTAATTAAAACATTATTTTCTATTTAATTTAATCATTGAAACTGATTTAAAATTAAATAATAGTAATAAAATTTAATTAAAAAAAAAATCATGAAATCTTGCCTAGGTGTTTCTCTGACCTTAGGAGAACTCTAATAATTTTCCCATAAATACAAACTTTTTTTTGAATAATTAAATAAATTAACCTTTGAAAATCCTATCTTATAAATTTAAATAATTATCTAATTGAAATTAAAAAAATTAAATTAAAATTTTGAGAGGTCCACATGCTCTCCTCTAACATTATAATTACCTCATGAATATGACACTTTAAACCATCAAAGTCATTTGAGTTGTGTTTAATGAGTTATGAGGTAAAGTGCCCCAAGGGTAACATTGAAATTTTAGACTTTGGTGCCCTAATCAAAATTTAGGATTTAACCAAGGGAAAATGGGTGATTTTGATCTGAATAAACATATCTCAATGTTTGAAATACAACGGGATTAAAAGGTAGAAACTCACTCAGTACCCTTGCACAACATCAACAAAACCATAATCCTCCTAATCTTCATGACTTGGAAGTTAGCTAAGATGGGACGATTCTTAAGTGATGGGCTTAAGTCAGAAAGATGGAAATTCACTTTTCTTAA
>NW_018164709.1:468846-469344 GCF_001263595.1 Phalaenopsis equestris | reverse complement strand
CTTTTCAATTATCATGATTGTTAAAGGCTTAGTAGTGACATAGGCTCAATATCTAAACTCAATTGATTGGGTTTAGAAGATAACATAATTGGTGATTAACATCTTTAAACACTACAAGCCTGCCTTAATTGTGGGCACCATAATCTTAAATAACCTAGACTTGCTTTAGGGGCACCCACTCACATAACTTTTAAATGAAACATCAATTGACTAATTGAGCATCCTATCCTGGGATAATTAAATTGTCAAGTTTCACTGAGCAACGGGGTAGCCACACTCTAAACTCGGATGGTTAATGGAACTTGTCGTATTTTATTCTAAAATTATCCACTAGGATCTTCCAAGACTAAATAAAATCATAGCCTGGGGTTTGGTAGCTAAGCCTTCACTACTCTCGCATTTTAAGTTCCTTGCAATATTATATACATATCTTGCAAGTACTGACCTTTCAGGTGGTATGAATAGAAGACTCGTCAGGTACGCTTTTACATTTTACAG
>NW_018164709.1:457097-468746 GCF_001263595.1 Phalaenopsis equestris | reverse complement strand
GAATGGTAAATTCCTCCTCTACACTAACCAGCAGAACCCTCACGTTTCCCACCTCAGAAAGGATTTTTCTAGGGTTTTTGTGTTTGCCAATCTCACTCTCCCTCAAAAGGAGGCAGCTTTCACCTTACCCAGCTGGAAAAATGGAAAGTGTGATCTCAAAAGCAAAGAGCATAGGCTCCATGATGCCTTCCTTTACTTAGAGCACATGGTTGGAAGGGGTCACAAGCCTGATGCAACTCAAGCTACCAACTTGCTGTATGATTTCTGCAAAATTAACAAGATACGAAAAGCCGTTAGGGTTATGGAAGTCATGGTTAGTGCAGGAAAGACTCCTGATTCTCCCACATTTACATTTTTGGTCAATCAGCTGTGCAAGAGGGGGAATGTTGGGTATGCAATGCAGTTGGTTGATAAAATGGAAGGTTATGGATGCCCACCGACCACCATTACTTACAATTCACTTATAAGAGGACTGTGCATGCATGGAAAATTACAGCTGAGCTTGCAGCTGATGGAGAGATTGATTCAGAGGGGGCTGGCACCAAATGCATACACATACTCTTTCTTGCTTGAAGCCGCTTACAAGGAAAGAGGGGTTGATGAGGCTGTGAAGCTTTTGGATGAGATCATTGAGAAGGGTGGAAAGCCTAACTTGGTTAGTTACAATGTTCTGTTGACTGGGTTTTGCAAGGAAGGTAGATTTGATGAAGCAATGAAATATTTTAGAGATTTGCCCTCCAAAGGCTTTGAACCTAATGTTGTAAGTTACAACATTTTGCTGAGAAGTTTGTGCTATGAGGGACACTGGAAGGAGGCTGAGAAGCTTTTGGCTGAAATGGGTGATAATAATTGTTTTCCAACAGTTATCACCTATAACATATTGATTGGCGCATTGGCATACGATGGCCGGACCGAACAAGCTCTCGAAATTTTGAATGAGATGATAGGGAATGGCTTTAAGCCTGTGGCTTCTAGCTTTAATCCAATAATTTCAAGGTATTGTAAGGATGGTAAGTTGTATATGGTGCATAAGTGCCTTGATATGATGACACAAAGGTATTGTTCTCCTAATGAAGGAACTTATAATGCAATTGCAATATTGTGCGAGGAAGGAATGGTAGAAGAGGCGTTCTCTATTGTTAAGAGCTTGGGGAATAAGGAGAAAACTTCCATGCATGATTTCTACAGGAATATCATATCATTCTTGTGTAAGAAGGGGAACACATATGCAGCATTTCAACTTCTGAATGAGATGACAAAGAGCAGTTTTACTCCTGATTCATACACCAATTCGTCCTTGATTCGAGGCCTTTGTATGGAAGGGATGTTAGATGAGGCGCTTGAGATTTTTGATGTTATGGAGGAAAATGATTTCAAACCTGATATTGAGAATTATAATGCGCTCATACTTGGATTGTGCAAGGCTGAGAGGACAGATCTTTCAATTGATGTTTTTGTTTCAATGATTGAGAAGGGTTATGTGCCAAATGAAATGACATATATAATCTTAGTTGAAGGGATTGCTCATGAAGATGAATCAGATTTGGCTGGAGATGTCTTAAAGGAGCTATATGCCAAGAATGTTGTATGCCAGGATACTGTGGAGAGGATCTCTATGCAATATGCCTTGGATTAGATTTTGGCTGGATTCTTGATAAGAGGTGAAGCAGCTGATGATATTTCATGAAAGTATGTCAGAAGTGAAAGTAAAGTTTAAAGGTAGCTTGAATTTTTTATCAGGTACTGATTGCCATCTTCATAGTGACAAATGAAATAACAGATTCCATGTAAATAGATTCCTTCCTTTGCTAAGCTTGTTCTTACAAATATATTTTCAGGAAGCATCTAAGTTCAACATAAAATGCATGTTCAGTTGTTAAAATTCTAAACTTAATATATGTGTACTGTAAATGTATCTATAGGTGTGTAGGAGACATTCTGCTGTGAGGCGGAATTGGTTAGAGAGGAGTGGAGCAGGTGTATAGTTAGTTACAGGTAGAAGTGGAGCTCTGCTCATTCTCTTATGCTTGAGCCATATGATTAACTCCTCTTAAACTTATGATGCGGAACGTAGTGTAAGTTTGTCCCGGAGACTAGTAAATCTGGAATAAGGAAGAGACTTGGTGACAATATCTGCCGGTTGGTCTTAGGAGCTTAAGTATAAGAATTGAATAGGGTCGGAGTGAATGTGTTGGAAGATCATTTGATAGTTTATTTTGATGTGTTTAGTGTGGGCGTGTAGTACTGGTTGTTTGCGATTGCCATTGCTGAAATGTTGTCATGGTAGAGAGGAATGGAATGTTGGAGGTTGATTGGAAAATCAGACAGTAAACGTTGAAGCCATAGGATGTCCACGGTTGCAAATGCCAAAGCTCTGTATTCGGCTTCTGCGGAAGATATAGCTTCGATGGATTGTTTATTAGCACTCCATGAGACGAGGGTGTTGTCGAAGTAAGAGCGATAACTGGTGATAAATTTGTTATCGTTGCAATCTGAGGCCTAGTCAACGTCAGAGTGGTAGTGTAGATGAAGATTACCAAAGAGATTAGTGAGACCGATCTGTAGTGTACCAAGGTAGCATAGAAGACGTTTGAGAAGTTGGTAGTGATGGTCAAGGGGGTGGTGCATTCATTAGCTAAGGTGATTCACGACAAAGGAAAGGTTTGGGCGATTGAGGGTTAGGTACTCCAGAGAACTTATCAGTTGGCCATTAGTAATGGATTGGAAAGGGTGTATGGGATGTGGATGCTAGGGGTATTCGGGATGGTAAGGGTGTGGACTTGGGTTTGCATGAGGACATGCCTGCTTTGAATAGGATGGCTTCAACAAGTTTGGGTTGTGTGAGAAGTTAGTTTTGATGTGGTTTGGTGACCTGGATCCCCAGGAAATAGAAGATGTTGTCGAGAGTCTTCATGTTTAAGTGTTGTGCTAGGTTGGAGAGAAGATGTTGAATTCAGCTCTATTGTTACCTGTAAGAGAATACCATCAATGTAAATGAGAATGAAGAGTGGTGTACTGTTTTTGGTATAAGTAAGCTTGGATCAACTTTACTGAATTGAAACTGTAATGACTTAAACGATCGGAGAATGTGTTGAACTAGAGTTGTGAAGCTTGTTTGAGACTGTATAGTGCATTTTATAGAAGACAAGCATGATTGGAATGTTGGGGATACACAAAGCCCGAGGTTGCTTCGGATAGATGGTGTCTTTAAGTTGGCTGTGTAAGAATGCATTTGAGATGTCTAGTTAAAGGATATCCTAGTTGTTGTGGAGATCGATAGTGAGAAGTATTCTGATGGTTGGCATTTTGCGACGGGACTGAAGTTTTCATTGTAGTCGATTCCAGGTTCCTGTTTGTAGCCTTGTGCGATGAGCTGGAATTTTGTTTGGCTAAGGAGCCGTCGGCATTTTTCTTGATTTTGTAAGTACAATGGCAGCCATGAATGTTGTGTTGGGTGGGAGGGGGAACTAATATCTTGGTGGTTTGATTTTGAAAGGCTTTGATTTAAAGAGACATGGCTTGCCTCCAGTGAGGGAATTTTTGAGCATGGTAGAAGCATGTGGGTTTTGGTTGATGAGATGGAAGCTTGCAGGTAGAAGAAATGTCTTGGGTTGAGGGAACATATTTGCGAGCGCGTGATCATGTGATGTTTAGTTGGCAGTATGGGTTTGGATTGGTTGAGTTGAGGGGGTTCTAATGAGTGGAAAGAGGTTTCAGATGTATTTGAGTTATCTGGAGGGTTGGTTGACGGTGAAGAATTGATGTTTGCTGTTGATGTAAATGGTCATGGTAGCTTAGTAGATGGAGGAAGTAGGAGTGGGCAAGTATAGTCCTTGGAGGAGAACTTGATTGGTCTCAGTTCCTTATTTTGAAAGTAAATTTATCGAAGGATATGTAATAGTTATTCTCTAAAGCAAGTTTGAAGACGGAGAGTAAGTTATGGGATATAACAGGAGCATGGAGAATGTTTGATAATGTGAGCTTACAGTCAGGATTTGGAAGGAGTCTTTAGCCTTGATGGGGAGATAGGTGCCGTTCTAGAAGCATTTGATCGGGACCATTATAGGCATTGGACTGCTGGATGTGGTTGATGTTGAAGGTGATATGGGCTTTTGCTCCAGAGTTCCAGGTACCAATCCTTGGGAATTTGATGAAGGAGCTGTTAGGAAAGCCTTCGATGGAGTGGTAGAAGAATTCGGCTGGTAGTTTAGGTTGGTGCGATGCCAACAATTGAAGGCGGAGTGGCCTTGTTTGCCGTAAATCTGGCAGATTGTGGATGTTCAACGTTTCTCTTTGTATGTCTGGGACTGTTAGCTGCAGCTCTTGGGATTGGATTCAGTTTGTTCCTTGCAGTTTGGAGAAAAAGGGATTGTGGTTGAGCGAATTGGTTAGTTGCTTGCTGTTCTCCAGAATTTCAGAGGAGACATGTTATCTCTTCACTACATAGAAGTGAATATGGGATGCAATTTTCTTTTCTGCGGTGCCTTGTTGACCAGGATCTTGATATCGGAGAGGTATTGGGTCACACTTCTGTATATCATTGTATTGTGATGCAGTTCATTTTTGAGTTGCATCACACAGGATCTTTCGGAAGCTTGAAGGCGTCTTTCAATGGTAAGCCAGATAGCTGCACAAGTGGGAAGGTTGAGAATGTAAGGTAATATGGAGGCTGAGAGTGCTGAGTAGAGGGCGGCGGCTAGATTCTGATTGATGAGCGTCCATGTATTGTAGAGTGGGTTTGGATGGATGACACCTGCATCGTCTGTGCTTGTTTTGCTGGGACAAGTGTTTGTTCCATCGAGGAATCCGTCGAAGCCATATGCGGTGAAGAGTTTCAAGATCTGAGCCCTCCTTGTTGGGTAGTTTTTGGTGGAGAGTTGGGTATGCACTATCAATTTGATATCGGATATGAGGAATTTTAGAGAGGGTGGGATGGTAGGAGCTCCCATGTTTAAGGCAACAAGCTCATTGTTGAGAGAAGATGTGGATGACTGATCCGTCCCGAGGGAGGCTTGAGTAGTTTAGGGGAAATGCTGTTTAGTTATCGGGTAGAAAATGGCGCTCTGCTCATTCGGTTATGCTTGAGCCGTATGGTTAGCAGTTCAAAGGTAGCTCGAATTTTTATCAAGTAACAATTACCATGTTCATGGCGAAGAAGGAGATACAGATTCCAAGTAAATAGATTTTTTACTTGACTAAACTTTTTCTTACTAAATTTTTTCAGGGAGCATATTCAGTTGTTGAAACTTTAATTTAACATGGATGCTGCTTGCATTCATACCAATTCAGGAGTTCAATTTCAACCAAAGCACTAGGGATTATGATTATTGTTTTATACTAATTTTCTTATATAAATTTATGTTTCGTTGAACATGCTCGGCACTCGCTTGTGGTTTATTTTGGGAATATGATCTTAGAAAATTTGCATGATTATAACTGAACAATGGTCTTTTTTATTTTTTGTTTTTTTATCTTTTTCATGCATTACTTTTATCTTAAAAAATGTATATATGGAGGTTGAAAAGGTGAAACTTATTGTCAAGTTTATTTACGAATGAAAGTTTCCATTCAGTACACGATTATTGGTTTTCTCTATCCAATTACTGCAATGTTCTTTCATCTCTCTAGTGCATGCTTAAATCAGTTTTCATGAGCATTGTCACCAGTCTTGATCAGTTCTCTGGAACTGAAAACTAACACAACTGGCTTTGTCCATTCAAGTGTTTCCCTGATTTGAACATCAAAAAATAAAGTTCCAAGTTTTACTAAGCTATAAATTATACCTCTTTAATGTGGCCAATAAAAAACACCTGTGATGCTGAACAACTCAAAAATGATTTTCTGTTGTAACTAATATGACATGTAGTTTATATGTCATATTAGTTACAATAGGATAATAAAATATATGCCAGCATTGGCTTATTCAAGTCAAAAATTAACTAGCAAGTAGAAATCCTGCCTCATTGAAACTAGTGGCATAGTATTACTGCAAATAAAACTGTTCCATAGAACTATATCATGAATTCCACTACACACAACATGCAAGCAGGACATTGCTCTTCATGAAGAAGAAAAAAATACCTCTTTTGGTGGCATAGTATTACTGCAAATAAAACTGTTCCATAAAACTATATCATGAATTCCACTACACACAAGATGCAAGCAGGACATTGCTCTTCACGAAGAAGAAAAAAATACCTCTTTTTATTACGATTAAATCCAAATTTGACCACTTTACACTCAAACTTGCATCCCAAAATTGAGGTAGCACTCCAACAACTACTAATTTCTTAAAAGAATTTCAAATAACACTAACCAAGAAACAAAATAGTCTCCATAGCTGACTTTTGTGTGAATTAACTTGAATAAAATCAAGATTAAAATCAGGACAATTAAATAAAAACTAAACCAAAGTTAAAAAATAAAATAGAACTATTCTTATCTATCATGATTGCAAGAGAATTTTCTAGTTTTAGGTGATGTAGAAAACTTGAGTGTTTTTTGAATAAAATTTAATTTGGTCATCATGGTAAGTCTTACCATGGTTTTCAAGTTTCCACAACTGACCCTGATTTTGTCATCATCAAAGTATCATCATCACTATAAGAAAACAACCATTTCCTGACACAAAATTTTGTTAGAAATCAACTAAGAATGAACAAAAGAAAATACTTTCTTATTTCTTCCCACGTTTTTATCTGCAAGCATCTGCAGTATATAAAAATAGCTAAAATACAATAACATAATATAAAATTTTACACTAACTTGTTGATTATGTGTAATTTCAAATTAAAATATAAAAGAGCTAGTGATCTTATGCTAAACGTTTCAAACAATAACAGGAATATTAACAAATGACTTTCATTTAAATTCTCACTTAAAAGAAACAAGACAACGATTAACCTCACTCACTCTTAAATTTTTTAGCCAATATACTTCTCTTCATTTTCATATTCTTCTTCCACGTATTATTTGTTTTACTGTTGTTAGCTTATATTGCTTTTATCTCAGCTTTCATTGTCCTTATCTAGCATTCTTATCTTTGAAGTAATGTATCTACTTGTTTGCTTACTAGCTCATCAACAGTATCCAATCTATCACTAAAATAAGAATTTCGTGTATCATACTCTAGTTAGCTTCTATCGTAGTTTGCATTGCCCTTATCCATCATTATCATCCTCAAATTAATATACCTACATGCTTTTTTATTAGCTCATCAATATTATTCACTCGATCACTTGAATAATAATTTCCGGCTACATGCATCTTATTTTTTTGCACTTAGCCCATAAATCCCTGTATTTATTTTCAGTTCATGGTCCAACATCTAATTATTGAGTTAATTCACTTGACAAACCTTTGTTAGAATATAACCCAAGATAATCTTATTGATATAGAAGGGTATAAATACTCATTACGGGATTTACTAGTAAGACGACAACTAGAAACAGAATAAAAGGGAAAAAGTTAGTAAATAAAAGCAAATCAAAGTAATTAAGACAAAATTCTACATTTTAAATTTCTAATATTTTAATACTTCCCCTCAAGTTGAAGCATATATGTTAATTTTCAACTTAGATTTGAAATCATCAAATAGTGGTCGAGGAAGATTCTTTGTGAGAATATCTGTAGTTGGCCACTAGATAACACAAACGGAACAAAAAATTTTCCTAACACGAGCTTTTCTTTAATGAAGTGACGATCAATCTCAACATGCTTAGTGTGATCATGTTGGACCAAGTTTTGTGCAATGCTAATGGTAGCCTTGTTATCACAAAACAATTGTAGAGGAGTGGAGACAGTCGTACGTAGTTCGTGGAGCATGATGCGTAACTAGAGAGCTTCATAAATTCCCGCTTTTCCACGTGACCATGTTTCCTCATACAAATGAGCAATATTCCGAGGTAGATCGTCGATCATGGACCGACTTGGCCCAATCTGTGTGTGTAAATTGTAATGGAACAAGAGGAGTGGTAGGAAAAAAATAAACCCGAGCCCGATGTGCCTTTTGAATAGTGGAAAATCTGGTGGATAGCTCGGAGGTGATGCTCATAGGGATCATGCATGAATTGACTAAGTATTTCAACTGCGTGGCATATGTGGGGCATGTATGGACAAGGTAGATGAGTTTCCCCACAATACATTGGTAGTGAGTCTTGTTTACAGAAACTGCATTGGGAACAACAAGAAGTTTTTCATTGTGATCCATTGGGACAACCACTGGTTTGCATATGAGAAGATTGTCTTCAGTCAAAAGGTCAATCACATGCATAAGTATTAGATTGGCAAATTCTTTGAGATGACCGAGCAACTCTCATGCATAAGAAGTATTATAGAGATCTCAAGTCCTTCATTTCAAATGAAACAATAAAGATGCCTTTCAGAGACTTCAATGTAGGGAGATCATTTCCTGTGAGAACAATATCATCAACGCAAACGATAAGAATAGCTACCTGGCCGCTGGAGTGCCGGAAGAGAGCATGGTCCGATTGAGCCTGAATCAATCCATGGCCTACCACCACTTTTGTGAATTTCTCGAACCATGCTTGTGGTGATAGCTTCAATCCATAAAGGGATGTTTGCTGTCTACATACTTGCCCCTGTGAGGCAGTGGAGTCAAAACCCGGAGAAAAAGTCATGTATACCATCTCTATAAGATTGTCATTCAGGAATGCATTCTTGACATCAAGCTGGAATAAGGGTTATTGCAGATTCACTGCAAGGGATAAGAGGACCGAAATTGTGTTTAATTTAGCAACTGATGCAAAGGTCTCCTCATAGTCGACTCCATAGGACCATAAGTATCCTTTAGCGAGGAACTGTGCCTTGTTGCGTTCAAAGGTTCCATCAGATTTAAACTTGATGCTAAAAATCCATCGACATCCTACTGCTTTCTTACCCTGAGGAAGATCAATAATGTCCTAAGTATGGTTCTGTTTAAGGGCATTCATCTCCTCCACGACGACAGCTTTTCAGGTTGGGTTTACTGAGGCAGCCTCAATATTAGATTAAATATGATGATTCGTCAGGTTCATAGCAAATGCTCTGTAGACATAGTTTGTCATGGGATAGAGAGAGCATGTATGATTGAGTACCTTACTAGAAGAACTGGCTTCCTCATTTGGAGTAGCAATGCTGGGGATGTCCGGAGTGGATTGCAAATGCTCTGTAGACATAGTTTGTCATGGGATAGGGAGAGCATGTATGATTGCGTACCTTACTAGAGGAACTGGCTTCCTCATTTGGAGTAGCAATGCTTGGGATGTCCGGAGTGGATCCAGGGTCTCACAAGGGGTTAGTGACCTCTAGAGTAGGTGCATCAAAATGTGTGCGTCGAGTGCAAACACGAAGAGTGGGATGATGTGCTAGTGGAACCAAAGGGACAACGAGCTCTTTGGTTGTAGGAACAGTGGGTGTAATCAAAGGAATAGAGGGTTCCTTAATGGTAGGTGATGTTAGGGCGGACATCTACAGTCGTGGGGGCAAGGAACACTGTCCAAGAACTCTAGCTCCCCCTCATTGGAGTCTGAGGTAGGAAAATAGAGAACTCTTTCAAAAAAGGAGACATCAACACTCACATAAATCTTATTTGTGGTAGGGTCAAGGCACTGATACCTCTTTTAAGTGGCAGAGTATCCTAAAAAAACACATTTTATGGCTCTAGTATCAAGTTTACTCCGAGTTGGGGTTGTGTTTCAGACAAAGGTTATGTAACCAAATATATTGGGATCTAAAGTGGAAAAGACCCGATTTTGAGGAAAGTGCGATCTCAAGACAGCTAAAGGGGTACGAATGTTGTGGATTTCTTAGAGAACTCTATTAGTGATATAATTGACGGTAAGATTGACATCATTCTAGAAATATTTTGGGATATTATAGTGAAACATGATGGAGCGAGTAACGTCAATGAGATGTCTGTTTTTTTTCTCTCGGCCACCCAATCTTATTGAGGAAAGTCAATACAAGAGCTATAATGGAGGATGCCCTTACTTTCGAAGAATTCTCCTAATATAGAGTTAAAAAATTCACCACTATTGTCAGTTCGAAGGACTTGAATAGAAGTTTTGAATTGGGTCAAAATGAAGGTGTGAAGGTTTTTAAAAGTTATAGTAGCTTCAACTTTATTTTTTTAAATATAGACTCATGTCAGTCAAGTGTGGTTATCAATCAAATTAAAGAACCGTTGTTTATTAGTGTAACTAAGACTGTGAGAGGGTCCCCATAAGTCGTTGTGAATAAGAGAAAAAGTAGCGGGAGGTGTTTAATTGTGGGGTAAATAAAGAACACAATGATGTTTAGCTAACTGACAAATTTCACATTTAAAATTAAAAATATTTTTATTAGTAAACATCAATCGATACAATTATTTTAGGTGTTGGAAACTAGGGTAACCCAAACGACAATGTAACAACATAATAGGACATTCAATGAACTGACATAAACTGCAGCTACTGTGTTGAATACCCTCATTATTCATGTTTTTCTCTTGGAAGAATTAAAACCTGTCAACCCGCTTAATAATTCCAATCATCCTCCTCAAACGACGATCCTGAAAGAAAGACATCAGAGGAAAAATTAGCAATGCAATCAAGGTCATATGTCAGTTTGCTGACAGTTAAAAGATTACATTTCAACAGAGGTTCATGCAACACAAATTTCAGAGTTAGATGTGTTGTTAAAACAACAGACGCTTTACCAATAATGGAACTTTGGGACCCTTCAGCAATTTTTAGTATCTTTCCTTGAGCAAGGATATATGTCAAGTAGGCTTTAGAGCTTTCAGTCATGTGGTCAATGACACTTGAATTAATGATCCATGGACTAGAAGGAGCAAAAGAAGTGAGTGCTATAAGATTTGTACCTTGAGGAACGTGGGAGGTCGATGGTACGTAAGAGAGAGAATTGGATTCAAGCAGCTTGATTAAGTGCTCCATTTGACTTTTAAGAAAATTTGAAGATTTTGAATTGATCTGGGTAGTGTTCGGTTGTACTGTGTTGGATTCAAATGTCGTAGTGAGACCCTTGACAACGAAAGATTTGGCCGAATGTTTGGATGCAGGTTTTCCGTGAAGCTTCTAACACTTATCACGAATGTGATTGGGTTTATGACAGAAATTATAAATGGGGTGAACAGCCCATGGCTGAGCACTATTAGAGACCAAAGCGGATGCTTCGATAAACAGAGTGGAAGTGTCGAGCATTACAAGTATTCGACTCTTTTCGCAACGAATCTCAGTGAAAGCAGTGTGAGTAGAAGGAAGATCTGACCAAGGATACGACCCCAGACTTCATCAAGATCTTTCTTGAGGCTTGCTAGAAATTCAAACATTCGGTTCTTTTCTATAATTTTTTGAAAAAGAGACATGTAGTAGTCATAATATAAGTTGCATTCCATTCATAATGCAACTAGATCATTATAGTACTAGGTCACGGTCCTGGTTTCTTGTTTTGCCTCATAGATTTTCTTATATACCTCTAGTTGGAATTCCCCACATCCGAGTAGGTATCATGGACTGTCGTTCAGATGACACTAGAGGAGGGAATGAATATATATGATTGGCTAATTGAAATCTCCATGGAGTTGATCAACCAACACATGATCATGAAATTCTCTACTTCCCAAGCTCTATACGTTGTATCCGTCTTTGG
>NW_018164709.1:455570-456997 GCF_001263595.1 Phalaenopsis equestris | reverse complement strand
ACAAAATCATGAGGACTCCACCCATGAGGGGAGGCCGGCTTGGGATCATCTACTCCGATCTCTTCGCATTTATTAGTTGGAATATTTTCAGATTAATCAAACTTATGTTGCAGCACCGACATTTGCCCCTGCAAACTCGACACTCCAACAGTTGTTGTATTCAAAGTTCCCTGAAATTCAGTGAACCATTTCTCTTGGCCTTTAAGCAGCTCGACTATTGATTTCATGCTTTTATTTATTGTGGTATACAATGGCTCAGGGGTGATGTCCCCTGAATCAACTGGCCCCATATCAAATGATACCGGTGCCTCTGGTCTGTCTTGGACTTGCGTCACAGGAACTAGATCAGGTAATCCTTCATCTGGATTGGATAACAGATTGAGCTCATCCTCTTTCAGATCCAAAAATTTATCATGAACCTGCGAGTAATTTCAAAAAGAAACGCTTTGATCATTAATAGTTTCAAAACAACATAATAATTTATTTGGAAATTAAAGATATATGTAACTTGCCTGATCAGGAGTCAGCATCTTAAAAGCTATATCAAGTTCGGATGAGCTCAAGCTTACAGTTGGCCACTTCAACATTTGAGGTCTAGCCGCAGGATTCGCAGGAGTAATTAAAGAAGTGTGCTCATAAAACCAGAGCTGTGTGAAAAAAGGCATATTCAGCTTTACACAAAGAAATAAATAGCATTTGGCTTTAATACGATGTACTTACCGTTAGCAAAAAAAAAAACCATTTATATATCCCAGAGGCCGGTTCCGCCTTATTTTTATGGCAACCGCATTTATTTGCTCAATAAGATATTCACATAGCGCAGCGGACTAATTAAATGAAGCAAACATATCTACATTCTCTCCAAAGATGTAAAGTCCTTTGGATACACTGAAATTACTAGACGGAAAAACTAAATTTGATAACAAATAGTTTATATACAATTGATTAAAACGGGCAGAAGACTCCCCAGTTCCGAAGTTCAACAGATCAGCCTTCATTTGACGGGCATCAACGCCACAGGATGGAACTTTCTTCCACTTTGGAACTTCTCCTCTACTTGGAATGCAATAATCGTTATAGTATCAATGAGTGAGTGAATCTGTGTCTTTTATAATGAACTTCTTTTGGGATTAAGTGAATGAAGACAACTTCTTTATTATATTTGGAATTTGTATTATTATGCAAAAGTGATATTATATTGCACTTGAAAGACATTTTTATAGATCGTCGGGCAATGATAGAGTTATTGTGCAATGACATGATTGCAAATGACCATGTCGACGCTCAAGCGATGATTTTGAACAATAAGAGGAATGCAAATCAATCTCTTTTTAGGCTTTACCTTTATGTATCACTACTATACTGGGTAAGACCGCATCTAAATATCTAAATACCCATATTTAATTATATTAAGAATTTCAACAACA
>NW_018164709.1:439065-455470 GCF_001263595.1 Phalaenopsis equestris | reverse complement strand
AAAGTATGATACGAAGAATTAAATAGTGTATATAAGAATGTTGATATGTGCATGCTAAAAGAATGAATTCACTACTGGTACAGGCTGGAAACGCCAGTGTACCCGCACGCATTGATGTTTTCCTACCACCCCATATAATTATGATATTTGGATTGCTAATTGTTGTGTCAATGGAAGAATATTGGCTAGAGGCAAGTAGACATCTTTCCACCTCAAATAATTATGTAATTTAGCTCACAAACCGCTATGTCAAAGGGATAATATTGGCACGGAAGCTCACAAACCGCTATGTCAAAGGGATAATATTGGCACGGAACGTGTTTGTTTATATTTTGACGGCGCTCCAAATAAAGATATGAAAGTAAGAGTATGATGTATGCTAAAGTTCAAGAGATTACACCTTAAAAAGTAATATAAAAGAGAATACATGTAGAAATTATAGATTTTGTCCATGAGCAAACATCAAGTATATATAGATATTACAAACCATTATATGAATTTTTAGAATATATTAGTAGAAACCTACATACATATATATATCTATCTCTATCTGTGTGTGTGTGTGTGTGTGCGCGCGCGCTACTATAGTATAAAAGCATAATTGCTCCCCTTGATTATCTTAGATAACTCATTTCGTTGTTTTGAATATTTTTCTTTTTTTTTAACTTTTCGAATAAAATGAATACTAGAAGAGATCTTTTGCACAGAAGGCGAGGTCAGCAAATTGAAACATAAAAATTTTATTTGTTAATTAAATTATGTTTTTAGTGGCTATTTCAACAAATTTTAAATATTAAACTATTAGTGATAGAAAATTTAATTTCACCGTCCGACCGTCTGTTCCCATTTTGGTTAATTCCAAGCTCCGAGCCAATTCATGACAGATGGCTACTAAATATAAAGCTAGTATATGTATTGTAACATATTTGTGATTAATGATAATAAAGCAAACATTCTTCATATAAATTAGTGTTTAAATTTATGATTGTCATGTACAAAAGTATACAAGCTATTAAATAAGACTTGTGGTATTTATTTCCAATTTAAATGGTCAATTTGCCCAAATAACTAAAAAAAAGCTCCATTAATTCATTATAGAGAAGAATTGCCGAAAGTAAGAAAATATTATGAAAATAAAAGGCAAGTGTTTCAAATGTTCATTTCAAATTTTATATAATAATTCTTCTATACCAGTAGAACCTCCAGATGTTTAGTAGATTTACTAAAATCGAATATGTCAAAAATGTTCCTCAAGCCTCTTTCAATTGGTATTCTTTTAAACTAGACATGCACAGGATGTAGAAAGGAATAGCTTTGTCCTATGACAAACGGCCAAGTTTGAAAAAGTAGAGGGTTGCTTACGTTGAGGTGGAACTGAGACTTGTTGAAAGAATAAAGGCAAATTATAAAATAAGGGTCATTGAATTCCCGAAGACCAAAGAAATAAAACAATAAATGATCACAGAGTGCAAGCAGTATGGAAACTAAACCCAATCCAGTGCTGCTTCTTCAGTGAGAGAAGAAGCCTATAGAAAATAGTTAAGGGCAGATCTGCGACAGTTTGAAAGTAGTAATAGAACGCTTGGACCATCTAGAAGAAAGAGATGTTGACCCCATGAGCTTATTATAGTGCTACAATGATGATAAATATTGATTGATTAACGATTTTACTGACATTTTTTTGTGCAGGTTTGAATACTAATAATGCAAGTATTCATTAAAATAAAATAATTCAAAGGTTAAGCATGCTCAAAGAACATACAAAGACTTCAAGAAAGAACCTAGCTTACTCATATATATTGAAATTCAAAGAATACATGAAATTCGAAATTTCATGCTAGCAAAGAAAAAAAGGCTGAAGTTACAAGCTCCTTAAATGTATTTTTGTTCCAATTTTTCAAAAATTTTACTTTTATGTATTACAGATATGCAGCTTTTAAGGCAACCAAACCGAACATAAAGCTTAAGAAATAAGATTTTTTAGACGGATAATTTTAAATTGATCTCAAAAGGTTGTAACGCATCACATATTATACTAATCAATAAGCCTTAAATTAATTTTTTTAAACAAACTAATTTGCAGTAGTTAATAAAATTTAAAAAAAAATGATAAAACTGTACAAAGGTAATTGCATAATTGTATTGCATTATCAATTTAATTTAAACATTTAAACCACTATAATAAGTTCCATGATTAGATTAAACAAATCTAACTTTGTAACGTATATTGTACAGTACAAGGAGTTTTTTTAATATGATTAATATCCTAAAATCAAGGGTAACCATATATAAATTAGTTATCATTGAACACATTGTATAATATTTCAATTAATATCCTTAAATCAATTTTTTGAAACAGACTAATTTTTAAATTAGCTATAATTGAACACACTGTATGATATTTCAATGCTTAGTTACTATAATTGTTTTAGATTTTTTATCCAATGGACCTAAACTAAATTATTTCTTTTGAAGTCCTAAACCTAAAAAATGACTGCGAAACTTGTGCATATAAAATATTAGGAGACATCAGTATATAATGAAATTAAATGGCATACTTACTGACTTTAGGGAAGCAACGTCTTTAAAGCAGAAAATTTCATGGAAAGGAATGCTTTCTATTGGCACCAAAAATTTTCTGCGCAAAAATAAATCATCAGATGCAGGAAAAGGAATAGTAACAAAGTAAACAGACTGACAATAAGGAATACATCAAAAACAAAAAATGACAATTAGAAAAGAAAGAACAATGTATATGGAACTCGCTTACTCGAATTGCAAAGGTCACATGCTGTACTAACTAGCCATGAATTCTATTTGACAATAATTGATTATGTATTCTTCTATTCACTGCTAAGCTTAACATTACATACATATGTGCTAAAACATGGTTGTATTAGCATGCACAAATGTATGTACATGAACATGCATATTCATTAGGTGTGTTTATTTCTAACCTTAAAGATTACATATCTAGGTGCATATGAATTAATGGAAGTCGGAGATTGAGCATTCATGCATATAAAGTTGCATAAAGTACAACCTGAGCATGCTAACAAGAAACATAGCAGCTTCACCGTTCAAAGACGTTGTGCTCTTTCCCCTTTCTGAGGATGGCAAACACCTACAGAAGTGGACAAATTTGCATTAAGTACATATCAAATAAGAAAATATCTCAGTAGCATACCACGGGCAAGATTAGTCTTAATTAAAATTAAAACTTTGATATTTCTAAATGAGCTACAAGAATTTATATAATGAATTCCAACTATCTTATATAGTTAATATTATTAAATAGACGTAAAGCATGTGATTGAAGACAAAAGGTGGCAGGACAAACAAATTATGTTAGTAGCATCTGAGTTACTGTTTGGTAATGAGCATGGAGAACTGCAGATTATTGTTATCACTTAGGCATCACATAATGTATTAACAAGACAATTCATGCTGCAGTTTACAATGTTTAACAAATATACCAAAGACAAAGTTGATCAAAAATAAGCTAGCACTCGCAACGGCATCAGCTGATTGACAAAAAAATGTAACATCACTTAAATTTAATATTTAAGCACCTTGGACACTAATTAAAAGGGATTGAAAAGAGGTTATTAGAATGAATTATGAATTTTAATTTTGCTTAGATATGATAAGATACAAGAATGCATGGTCACCTCTTACAATGAATAAATAGTTAATACCAACCAAAAGGACGGTATTTCAAACTTCTGCAGTTAATATATTTTATAAAATGAAAGAAAAAGAAAATAGATAACGTGAAATTAGGCCCATTAGCATTAATTGGATTGCTAAAATCAAAGCATCAAAAGATGTAGAACAGCAAAAAAAACAAGCTAGAATTTACCCGTTAATATTAACTGTCCGTATTTCTTTCGAACTGGGACCATCACTAAGAAGATTTATCATTGAATGGACTTCCACAACTTCCTTGTTCATCTGTAATAAATATTGACAACTAAATAAAGGTTCTGACAACTAAAACAGCTTCTGTAAGCAAAAAAAGATTAAAAAAAAAAGCAAGAACCCTGCCAAGGATTTACAAGATAAAGCATGCTCCACATAGATATAAGAAAAACTATACTTTCAGCCGATTGGAATCACATTTGTTTTTAATTTTCTATTTTTTGTTTTGTTTATATTTTGATTTCAGACAAAACATGTTTGGTATTATATTTCCTGTATAATGTTTTTAAGAACACTCAAAACAACTTTTACATGTTTTGAGTGTTTTTAAAAACAAGGTATTTTATTTTTAAAACAAAAAATAAAAACATGTAAAAAATGCACTAAACAAACATATTTTTAAAATTAAAAAAAAATTAAAAACAAAAAACAAAAGTGATCCCAAACAAGCCCTAAGTAGCGCTATGTTAGTTTATGGAGACCTAGAACCTAGCCCAGGCTGAGCTTACTGTATGGCAAAATGAGATACACTTTTCAGCCAACTACCTTCAAACGCAAAATCTCCCTCATCCATTTTAACGCTATAGGTGAAAATCTATGGGAGTTCAAGGATCATTTTAATATCAGTCATACACTCACTTCGGATGAAAAATGGGAGTTCAAGGATCATTTTAATATCAGTCATACGCTCACTTCGGATGAAAAAAAAAAAAAAAAAAAAAAAAAGACCAAAACTATTTCTTTCTAAACTCTGAATATCAAATATGCTAAAGTTTAATTTCACTGATTACGAGGGTTTAAAAGTTCATCTTCATGAAGAAAAAAGGTAACGAAAATCAACATGAAACCCTTTGATGCACCCAGTTAATGGCCACAAGATCATAAGTAATACCTGAATGGTGATACACCAGTGTCTTATAGTGGATAATTGATCATATATTCGACATCACAAGTTTAGGACAAACATTAAAGCAGAATGGACAATTTCTCCTAAATATACTCTAACCCTTCAAGTACTCAGTGCATGAAACGATTAATAGAAGGAGAAATTAGGCGCATGCACCAAAGTTACCATATTTAAAAAACTAACATCCTACAATCAAACCGCTAAAATTTAACAAAAAAATAAAAAAATCAAGCTTAGAATTTTGAATGAGTTTCAATACAAAGGGTCAGAATTTGACAACTACAAAGATATGTACGGGTATTTAAGTGTCATAGGAGCTTCTCTTTTTTTTAATTTATAACTATGGTGCTGCAGGTCATGTCAACAATGAAGATACCAATGAGATGATTATGGAATAAAATTGGTCCAACACTTCTTTCAGTTTTATGTCTCTTTTTAAAAGTCTTTTTTTATACTATTTTTTTTTACTTCTTTTTTTTTTTAGGAACCTCCCCATTTTTACATTGATACCAATAGAAGGGAGAAAGTGATAGCTGCAGGAGTTAGGTTAGAGGGTAGCCACCTTGTTGGAAGATTTTGTTGGGTGGGCTAAGGCTGACGACGGAGAAAGGAGAGGACGTGTAACGTCCGGTTTCAATTACCCGGGAGAAGAAACGAAGGATCGAAGGAGATGAAACGACGAGTTAGAAGCTAAAGAAGTGAAAGTGAGGAGAGTGGGAGAGGAAGAGATGGAGGTCAGGAAGACGAATAGGTGAATTCGCCTATGTAAGTCGCTGACCGACTTAATTGGGAGTCGAGCGGCATGTGAAAAAAAGGAGCATGATTCTAGGGTTAAAATAGAAGCGGCGTCTCTGTCAAGTGGAGGAGGCGACTTCGGTGATGAGCATAGAAGAGGAAGGACGCATCACATAAGTTTCTTGTTGTTCCGCGAGAAACTTGGTGTCGGAGAAGAGACGGGGGAGATCCCTCGTGAATTGTTCAGCATAAGAGGCAAGATAATAATAATAATAATAATAATTATTATTATTATTATTATATATATATATTTTGGAATAGTTAATAAAATAAAATGTTAGAAGCTAAAGAAGTGAAAGTGAGGAGAGTGGGAGAGGAAGAGATGGAGGTCAGGAAGACGAATAGGTGAATTCGCCTATGTAAGTCGCTGACCGACTTAATTGGGAGTCGAGCGGCATGTGAAAAAAAGGAGCATGATTCTAGGGTTAAAATAGAAGCGGCGTCTCTGTCAAGTGGAGGAGGCGACTTCGATGATGAGCATAGAAGAGGAAGGACGCATCACATAAGTTTCTTGTTGTTCCGCGAGAAACTTGGTGTCGGAGAAGAGACGGGGGAGATCCCTCGTGCATTGTTCAGCATAAGAGGCAAGATAATAATAATAATAATAATAATAATAATAATAATAATAATTATTATTATTATTATTATATATATATATTATGGAATAGTTAATAAAATAAAATATCATAGATTCCAATATCTAAAGAAAATTTATGAAACTGTTATCAAATACATATATTCCATTGGAAGACTTCATAAAAAGTAGGCCATAAGATCAGCATACAAAATAAATTAAGAACCTTTAACAGAGATTCTGTTACAGTAAGAGTAATCGGGGTAAAAACACATCTATAAAGCAGAATACTCCTTGGTACTGAAGTGGTGGTTTCTGGGTGGGAAGCAAACCAAATCGTTTCTTGAGAAGAACGCGCTGCCTAGAGTACTTGTCACCGGGGGAGAAGCGCACTGGATGAGCAGATTCTGTCACTATAACAAGTGGCGATTCTTTCTTGGTGGTGTAGACCTTGTCCCCGTTATCATTGAAGTAAAACTGAAGATACATGGCTATCAAAGTCAAACTAGTAACCTCAAGGTAAGTTAAGCGGCTTGCGAACCACTTGCGGTGGGAGCTGGCGAGGATGGGAAGCGCATACTGGAACGAGGAAGACTCGAGTCGGAGGATAAGAGGGTGAGAAGCTATATATATATATATATGAATAGAAAAATAAGCATGCAATAACTTAAATTTTAATATGAATATCATATTTATTTTAGCCATTCAATTTCAGAGGAGAAGGCGTGAAGGCAAAACAATTTAATGCTTATTTTCAGGGTATAATATTCATTTAATGATACTATAAATTTCAATTAAACTGTTTTATATGCCTTAAATAGTACTAATTTCGATGAGAATGCTTACAATCTCATATTATGTAATATTTAATGCATTATAGTGATATAAAATTATGAATGATATTACTTGTATAGATTGATATATGTTTATGTTGACTGTTTGTATGTGCATGACTGACTATAATAGAGTCATCCTTTAATGGTTTTAATGGGGGAACATTAAGGTACTCATGCACGTAAATGCAAAAGAATATTGATATTGACATGTCTTAATTGAGACATTTTTTTAAACAATATTTCTCTGAGAGTTGTACTGATATAAAATGATATTGATATACTTTTAACATAGAAAGATTCTTTGGATAGCATCAAATATTTTTTTTATTTATTAAAAATTTGGCTGCATGCATATTACTTTTCTCTTGTATCAATGTTGTTTATGAGTATAAGTATTCAATAGTTTATTCAACTCATTGTTATTTTAAACTAACTTTTCAGATTAATTAAGTAATTAATAAAGAGCATTCGAAGAGAATAATTATAAAAAATTCAGACAACTAGTAACGAGAAAATTTTAAATATCTTATTTTAATTTGATTAGTGGCTCTTTCATTAACTAAATTGTATATAAATATAGAAAATTTAGTTTTCACCGTTCGACCGTCTATTTCTGTCTTGGTTAATTCCAAGCCAAAGGTCGGGTCGTGGCAGAACGACGACACTATAGAAGAAAAAGAAGAGGATGACAACAATAAAGTGGGAAAGGGGGATTGTGGTGGCTATCTGGTGTAATAACAGAAAAAATTAAATATAATAATAATAAATAAAAAAAGTGTCCATTTGGAAAGGCACCTCTTGGCGGGGATTAGATCACAACCTTTAACATTTTACTCTTCATTCAATCGTATATTGTGAAAACGAGCAAGAGAGGAGAAGTTGTCATATCTGAGAGCAACAGAGGAAGGACGAAACAATAGAACAAGGGGAGCAATTTCAATGAGAAATAAGAAGAAGAATTCGAAGTCTCATACCTGAGATACAGCACCAAGCCCTAGCCAACCGATCGAGGAGGAATATTCATTTAATGATACTATAAATTTCAATTAAATTGTTTTATATGCCTTAAATAGGAGTACTAATTTCGATGAGAATGCTTACAATCTCATATTATGTAATATTTAATGCATTATAGTGATATGAAATTATGAATGATATTACTTGTATAGATTGATTTTATGTGCATGATCGGCTATGATTGAGTCACCCATTGATGGTACTAGTAGGGGAACACTAAGGCACACGTGCACGTAAATGAAAAAGAATATTGATATTGAAGCACTTAAGTGGTACAAAATTTTAAATAAAGCTCATGTAACGGTTATACACATATAGAATGATATTGACATGATAAGATTTATTGAATAACATGTCAAATATATATATTGATTTATTAAAAATTTGAAATTTGAATTGAAATGCATATTGTTGGTTTTTTTTCCATTGTATTACTGTCATTTAGGAATATGAGTATCTGTTGGCTTATTCAACTCATTGTTATTTTAAACTAACTTTTCAGGTTAATTAAGTAATTAATAAAGAGCATTAGAAGTCGAAGAGAATAATTATAAAAAATTCAGACAACTAGTAACGAGAAAATTTTAAATATCTTATTTTAATTTGATTAGTGGCTCTTTCATTAACTAAATTGTAGATAAATATAGAAAATTTAGTTTTCACAGTTCGACCGTCTATTTCTGTCTTGATTAATTCCAAGCCAAAGGACGGGTCGTGGCAGAACGACGACACTGTAGAAGAAAAAGAAGAGGATGACAACAATAAAGTGGGAAAGGGGGATTGTGGTGGCTATCTGGTGTAATAACAGAAAAAATTAAATATAATAATAATAAATAAAAAAAGTGTCCATTTGGAAAGGCACCTCTTGGCGGGGATTAGATCACAACCTTTAACATTTTACTCTTCATTCAATCGTATATTGTGAAAACGAGCAAGAGAGGAGAAGTTGTCATATCTGAGAGCAACAGAGGAAGGACGAAACAATAGAACAAGGGGAGCAATTTCAATGAGAAAGAAGAAGAATTCGGAGTCTCATACCTGAGATACGGCACCAAGCCCTAGCCAACCGATCGAGGAGAAAGGGAAGAGGCTGCGACTTTGAGCACTACCACTGTGCAAAGCAAAGGAGGAAAATTCGGTGTTGTGCTCGCACCAAAGGAAGAGGAAGAATAGGTGTTGTGCCCTCATGCGTATAATATAGAAAATTTAGTTTTCACCGTTCGACCATCTATTCCTGTCTTGGTTAATTCCAAGCCCCGGGCAGGGTCGTGACAGAACGACAGCACTGTAGGAGAAAAAGGAGAGGATGGCAACAGTAAAGGGGGATTGTGGTGGCTATCTGGTGTAATAATAGAAAAAATTAAATATAATAATAATAAATAAAAATAAGCGTCGATTTGGAAAGGTGCCTCTTGGCCGGGATTAGATCGCAACCTTTACCATTTTACTCCTCATTCAATCGTATCTGGTGAGAACGAGCGAGAGAGGAAAAACTGTCATATCTGAGAGCAGACAACATAGTAAAGTGAGGTTTATAATTTTTTTTAATAAATTATTTTATTAAACTTAATTGTATGTGATATCACAATTGAAACTAATAAATAAAAAAAATTAAGAGAAACAGGTGACGCGAATTTCATGCGAGGGAAGGAGAAGAGTTACAGACAACCAAAGGATTTTAAGGTATGTGAGGGTTTTTATTAAGCTATTTAACAAATTTGCAAGTTTTAGTGTTTAAATGTAATGTCAAATTTAATCAGGATTCTAATACAGAGATTTCAACTTTGAATGAGAGTTTTATAAAACATGTATAGGGAGGTGATAGACCTGAAAACCTGTAAGATAAATATTAAACCTTATATTATTAATGAAATTAATGAAGTAATTAGTTAAATTAAGTAATGTTATTAAATTTATTTAGATTGGGAGGAGTGAAAAATCCGATGATAATTCTTGCACGTTAAAAAAAAATTATTAGAATACAATGTAGACTTGCACGTTAAAAAAAAATAGCAAAGGTGTACCTTCGAATGCGATTTGAGGATACCTTCAGTATATTTTGAGAATACTTTTAGGTATGACGGTAATGTTGTGATGCTTAATAAATAGGTTAAAAATGATAAATACTTAAAGTGGAACGAAAAGAGAAATTCAAAGTTTTAATGAAATGATTTGTATTTTTTTTTGTTATTCATGCATAACAAAGTACAAGAATTTAATGTATATTAAATTATAATTACTCATCAAGTCATACTTACATTTGTAATTATTATTTTCTTTTAGAAGAAGAAAAACTTTAGGGAATATATCCGGTATGAGAGACTTGGTTTACAGGCGGAGCAAGATTATTGCTACTGATAGGTATTTGTTTATGATATGATTGCAGTTTCTTTTATTATTTACTTTATAGAGATACTTTGTACGTTGGTCTGACATGTTGTCTTTCGATTATGACATTGTAGTTTCTGAATATTTAGATTTTATTGCATTTAGTTGATTAGTGACACGGAAGGACGAAACAATAGAACAAGGGGAGCAATTTCAATGAGAAAGAAGAAGAATTCGGAGTCTCATACCTGAGATACGGCACCAAGCCCTAGCCAACCGATCGAGGAGAAAGGGAAGAGGCTGCGACTTTGAGCACTACCACTGTGCAAAGCAAAGGAGGAAAATTCGGTGTTGTGCTCGCACCAAAGGAAGAGGAAGAATAGGTGTTGTGCCCTCATGCGTATAATATAGAAAATTTAGTTTTCACCGTTCGACCATCTATTCCTGTCTTGGTTAATTCCAAGCCCCGGGCAGGGTCGTGACAGAACGACAGCACTGTAGGAGAAAAAGGAGAGGATGGCAACAGTAAAGGGGGATTGTGGTGGCTATCTGGTGTAATAACAGAAAAAAATAAATATAATAATAATAAATAAATAAAGTGTCGATTTGGAAAGGCACCTCTTGGCGGGGATTAGATCACAACCTTTAACATTTTACTCTTCATTCAATCGTATATTGTGAAAACGAGCAAGAGAGGAGAAATTGTCATATCTGAGAGCAACAGAGGAAGGACGAAACAATAGAACAAGGGGAGCAATTTCAATGAGAAAGAAGAAGAATTCGGAGTCTCATACCTGAGATACGGCACCAAGCCCTAGCCAACCGATCGAGGAGAAAGGGAAGAGGCTGCGACTTTGAGCACTACCACTGTGCAAAGCAAAGGAGGAAAATTCGGTGTTGTGCTCGCACCAAAGGAAGAGGAAGAATAGGTGTTGTGCCCTCATGCGTATAATATAGAAAATTTAGTTTTCACCGTTCGACCATCTATTCCTGTCTTGGTTAATTCCAAGCCCCGGGCAGGGTCGTGACAGAACGACAGCACTGTAGGAGAAAAAGGAGAGGATGGCAACAGTAAAGGGGGATTGTGGTGGCTATCTGGTGTAATAACAGAAAAAATTAAATATAATAATAATAAATAAAAAAAGTGTCCATTTGGAAAGGCACCTCTTGGCGGGGATTAGATCACAACCTTTAACATTTTACTCTTCATTCAATCGTATATTGTGAAAACGAGCAAGAGAGGAGAAATTGTCATATCTGAGAGCAACAGAGGAAGGACGAAACAATAGAACAAGGGGAGCAATTTCAATGAGAAAGAAGAAGAATTCGGAGTCTCATACCTGAGATACGGCACCAAGCCCTAGCCAACCGATCGAGGAGAAAGGGAAGAGGCTGCGACTTTGAGCACTACCACTGTGCAAAGCAAAGGAGGAAAATTCGGTGTTGTGCTCGCACCAAAGGAAGAGGAAGAATAGGTGTTGTGCCCTCATGCGTATAATATAGAAAATTTAGTTTTCACCGTTCGACCATCTATTCCTGTCTTGGTTAATTCCAAGCCCCGGGCAGGGTCGTGACAGAACGACAGCACTGTAGGAGAAAAAGGAGAGGATGGCAACAGTAAAGGGGGATTGTGGTGGCTATCTGGTGTAATAATAGAAAAAATTAAATATAATAATAATAAATAAAAATAAGCGTCGATTTGGAAAGGCGCCACTTGGCCGGGATTAGATCGCAACCTTTACCATTTTACTCCTCATTCAATCGTATCTGGTGAGAACGAGCGAGAGAGGAAAAACTGTCATATCTGAGAGCAGACAACATAGTAAAGTGAGGTTTATAATTTTTTTTAATAAATTATTTTATTAAACTTAATTGTATGTGGTATCACAATTGAAACTAATAAATAAAAAAAATTAAGAGAAACAGGTGACGCGAATTTCATGCGAGGGAAGGAGAAGAGTTACAGACAACCAAAGGATTTTAAGGTATGTGAGGGTTTTTATTAAGCTATTTAACAAATTTGCAAGTTTTAGTGTTTAAATGTAATGTCAAATTTAATCAGGATTCTAATACAGAGATTTCAACATTGAATGAGAGTTTTATAAAACATGTATAGGGAGGTGATAGACCTGAAAACCTGTAAGATAAATATTAAACCTTATATTATTAATGAAATTAATGAAGTAATTAGTTAAATTAAGTAATGTTATTAAATTTATTTAGATTGGGAGGAGTGAAAAATCCGATGATAATTCTTGCACGTTAAAATAAAATTATTAGAATACAATGTAGACTTGCACGTTAAAAAAAAATAGCAAAGGTGTACCTTCGAATGCGATTTGAGGATACCTTCAGTATATTTTGAGAATACTTTTAGGTATGACGGTAATGTTGTGATGCTTAATAAATAGGTTAAAAATGATAAATACTTAAAGTGGAACGAAAAGAGAAATTCAAAGTTTTAATGAAATGATTTGTATTTTTTTTTGTTATTCATGCATAACAAAGTACAAGAATTTAATGTATATTAAATTATAATTACTCATCAAGTCATACTTACATTTGTAATTATTATTTTCTTTTAGAAGAAGAAAAACTTTAGGGAATATATCCGGTATGAGAGACTTGGTTTACAGGCGGAGCAAGATTATTGCTACTGATAGGTATTTGTTTATGATATGATTGCAGTTTCTTTTATTATTTACTTTATAGAGATACTTTGTACGTTGGTCTGACATGTTGTCTTTCGATTATGACATTGTAGTTTCTGAATATTTAGATTTTATTGCATTTAGTTGATTAGTGACACATATATTTTGGAAGTTTCTAAAATGTCAAGAAAAATAAAATGAAATGCTTAATATCGTCCTACCACAATTCACTCCTTAGTTAATTCTAAGCACCAAGCTGGGTCGTGATATCTGCTAGGTTAGAGAGTTTGACGGCTGGGAAACCGAGAAGATAAGGGATGCAGGAAAGATGTTTGCAAGAAAAAAAAGGCGAATATACACACCACCTCGGACAAGTTAAAGTTGGAGCACTTTCTCGCCGTCAGATATAACCCTAAAAGAGAAAAGAGGGATGTCAGAGGCTATCCAAACAAAAATCTTAACAAAAAAAAACCCTATAATAGAAAATAATTAATATATATAATATATAACTAGAAGGGGGAGTCCCCTCCCTTTATAAGGTAACCCTAGCCCCAAAATAGGAGTAAACGACCCTAATAACCCATTGGTTGAACTGGTTCAAGTGGCCCAACGGGTTCAGCGCTCAAAGAGCCCCGCATCAGTATCCTGAGATTGAGCAAGCTTTGGCATCATTCATCGAAGCTTTTATCTACATGTTGATAGTGACGGAGTGGTTGGAACTTTTTGGGGCCAATGGACCTTTGGCGATGGCCGAGGAGTACCTGGATCCCACGAGCAACTGCACTGCCTCTCAAAGCACCGAAAGAGTTTCCTCCACTTGCGAGCACACGTCCAAATTGATCCAATCTTCTATTGGTCCGCCACTGAGCTGAATTGGGTCTGTGTATTCTACATAAACTATTGAATTCTCCCAAAGTAATCCACAGTCGATTCAACCTGATTTGAAGTGAGGATAACCTAAATATCCCGAACAGTTAAGGCAATTGTGGTGAGGGATCGATCGTGATATCCTAAAATGTTTTCTGTTGTGACGCTACCATGTCTAGAGCTAGTGTCTCATTCATATCACCCTCTTTCATCACCAAAACTGGCCCCACTGATGTTGCTCTGTTGGCAAGGGCACTTAAAATCTCGGGCTCCACCGAAACAAGAAGAATGATGTACTTCTCATCCTTGGTACATGCTTCTGAATCAGTTGACTGAGTCATGCATTCATATTTCCACGATCTCCCCACTTTTCCAAGTGGCTCATCCTTGAAATATGCATATGGCATTAAATCAAAAAATTACAAAAAGTATGCAGATAAAAAGTGGCTCATCAATAGGGACCACGTCGCATCAACCTGATCTTATAGTTGGCTTCAATCAAGAACTTCAGTAGGCTTTTTTGGTCAATGTTGATCTCGTTCTCCTTCATCCATGTCAGAGAATAAAGCTAGAAATGTTTCTGAGCATGAGGCCTAATTTCTCTACAATATACGTATATGTCACATTCTTGCTGCTTCATTCATCGATGATGAGACCACATCTTCCCGGTCACAATACAATGGTTGTAGAAAATGATGTAGCAAAGCCACTGCAGATCCCTCGTATCCTCAAACTACAAGACCCGTCAAACCACGAGCATCTCACCCTCTTATACTAGAAGATGATACACCTCACCTTGTCCTTCTCGTCGCTAACCTCCTCTACAATGCCCTCCTCGGTAAAAGACGCGACTCTGCTCGTCAGACAACTGGAGGCAATGTGCCCAAATTAATGACATCTAAAACACTTTCGAGCGGGAACTGTAAAAAGTGTGCTACTTTTCTCAGGTTTCTTCTCACTCAGGATAGCTCTGTCCTTATCAGAACCAGCTTTATCAACTCCCTAAGGTGTGTTCCTGCTGGTTTCTCTAACTGAGGGTGGTTTTTGGAATGGTGGTGGTTGAATTCTGTCTCTCCATCTTAAGAGAGAAGGTTTTATCATCTCTCAGTGACCAATAAGGTTGCGGTTGCACCATATTGTTGATAGCGAACTTCAAACCCCTCAGATAACGAGCTATGATATGTTCCTCTAGCTCGACTAACTCACACAACATCTGCAACTGGTCAAAATGCATCGTGAACTCCACTGATAGGTCTCTCTGTTGCAGGTGGTGGAGTCTCAGAAATATATCATGGAAGTAGTAAGGTGGTAGGTATTTTCTCTACATCATCTTCCTCATCTCCTCCCACTTGGTAATCATGTCATTGCCTCCATTCTTCCTCTGACTCTGCAAGTTTTCCCACCACAAAAAAATGCTCTTTCACAATTTGATAGCTGGAAGCTTCACTCTTTTATCTTTTGGCACTCAAAGATCATCTTAACTGATTGTAGTCATTTAATAAAGTCATTCAGATCCATACCTCCATCAAAGTCTAGCAAATCTACCTTTATTTCGAAGTTCATGTGTCCTCCATAAGTGCTCCACTCTCGGCCTCCTCAGAGTTGTGGCATGTCGCCTTCATCAATGAAATCCTCCTAATGGAAGGGGTTTAAATTCCCATCTCTCTCCCCTTCTACTTTCCTTATCACGATTGAGGGTAATTTTCCCTGGGTTTCACCCTCAATTTCCTTAAGCCACCGCTAAAGTCGATGGATCTCTCGTTGTATCTCTTCTTGGGTAGTCCCGGACATGTATTTCCTTAATGACACGATTAGAGTTCAGATTTGGGAGGTGAAAGAGGGTGTGCCGGATTAATTCAAGGTATAGGAAAATTAATTTAGGTGGTTGTAGCAAGGGGAAAGTAGGATTAGGTCAAACTTTTTCTATGGTTTGGGACTATGAAAGAAAATTTTGGTGAAAAGGGTAAGGTGAATGTAGGAAAACCTAGGATAAGACTAGGATTAGGCTAGCTCTGATACCAACTGATACCTGAGTTAACCCAAACCACAATAAAAATATAAATATTATAGTTAAAATTCAAAAGGTTAAAACGAAGACTCCTAAAAAAACAAAACAACGCAAACACATGCGACCCTCCAGGGTGAGAGCGAGAATGAAGGGTTGCCAGCTGGACGATGACTATAAGGGTAAGGTGGAGGGTAGCCAACAGGTTGGTAGATTGAAAGAGGGGGCCAGCAATAAGGCGGATTAGGGCTGATGACAGCAGCTGTAGGGGGAGAAAAGAGAGGAAGGCATCAGCTCTAGGGGAGAAATGAGAGGACAACAACAACTATAGGGGACAAAGAAAGGGAGGGTAGCAGTTGAAGGGTGGGAGGGTAATTACGGCAACAACAGTAAGGTGAGAAAGGGGGATTGTGGCGGTTGTCTGGTAGGTAGAGGGGTTGGCGGTTAGGAAAACGGGAAGGAGGTGCAGGAAAGATGACAGAAAGGAGAAAAGGGGAAGATATA
>NW_018164709.1:437559-439046 GCF_001263595.1 Phalaenopsis equestris | reverse complement strand
CCGACCCTAATAACCCCTTGGTTGAATCGGTGCAAATGGCTCAGCCGATTAAACCTTCAGGGAACTCCACGTCTAAGGGAGACGAGGCGGCAGGTGTGATAGTGTTGTTATTTGTTGACAATAATGGCTCACTAGAGGCTTTGGAACAAAAATCTCCATATATGCTTCAGCAGTCAAACTGAGCGAACATAAAAAAAATGAACGATAATAGATGTAGTATTGCTTGAGTATCATAAAATAAACATGATGATTCGTCTAGAGCATAAAAAATTCTAAGAAAGAGCTCATGTAGTCTATTCAACCAAATGCAATGAAAGTAACGAAGGATGAACATAGTATTGCACAAGATTCATTTAGAATACATTATATAAGTAAAAAATAACTAAAATGATGATTTTTTCACAAAATGTACTATATCAATGCGCGCAAAGAGAAAAAAATATCAAGATCCTTGCAATTGCCCAAATTGGAATGCGACAATAATGACATACAACAAATGTAACAATTCTTATATCAAACTCATAATGACTCGATTGCATTAAAAACTGCTCAAATGTTGCACATTTGAGAAATGAGTTGCAATGACAATTCTGGAATATAAAAAAAATTCTAGAAAGAACATCCATATCGCACAGGTCATAATGCAAGAAAATTCTGAAAAAAAAATACATGCACGAGACAATAGCAAGCAATTCGAAATACACGAACAATGAATTATGAAAAAATATGATATACACATCATTAAGAAAAGAAATCAACTAAAATAAATTAAAATTAGATTGGATTAAATATTTGTGTATATTATCATTTTTAAATATTTGTCTGGTTAAAAATGCCTTGGTCGTATAAAATACCACATCAGTATCGCTCGTATCATAAAACAAACACGTTGATTTGTCCAGAGCATAAAAATTCTAAGAAGGCTCATGTGGTCTATTAAACCAAATGCAAGGAAAGTAACGAAGAATGGGCATAGTATTGCATAAGATTCGTTTAGAATAAATTATACAAGTAAAAAATAGCTCAAATGATGATCGTTTCGCAAAATGTACTGCGTCAACACGCACAAAGAGCAAAAATACCAAAGAAAGATCCTTGCAATTGTCCAAATTGGAATGTGACTATAATGACATGCAACAAATGCGACAATGCTTATATCAAGTTCATAATGACTCGACTGCATTTTAAACTCAAATTTGCACATTTGTGAAACGGGATGCAATGACACGTTTGGAATATTAAAAGAAAAAACAAGAAAGGCCCACAGGTTATAATGCAAGAAAGCTCTCAAAAAAATACATGCATGAGACAAAGACAAGCAATTCGAGATGCATGAATAATGAATTATGGAAAAATATGATATACATAACATTAAAAAAAAAGCAATTAAATTAGCTAAAAAAAAATTAAAATTAGATTGGATTAAATATTTTTGTATATTATAGTTGTTAAATAATTATGCAACCCCCACCCCCACCCCGCCGCAT
>NW_018164709.1:398171-437549 GCF_001263595.1 Phalaenopsis equestris | reverse complement strand
CCCCCCTTCTCTCTCTCTCTCTCTCTCTCTCTCTCACTTCAATTGTGTTTGAGGCATTTTGACTACAATTTGTTCGCATCCTTATTCCATCACATCCATTGGGTGACCATTTGACAACACAAGAAGTCATGTTCTTTCAATGTTCCAGATGCACCAAAATCATCAATTCGACAAATGTATGACATTTAAGAAATTTTGATAGTGATTCAGGCAATCAATATATAATATACATAATGTCTCGATCATCATTCACCATTTTTTACCATGATATATAGAATTGACTAAGGGGATGCTTTCCTTAAAAATTATGATGCACTACGCACATCGGCGTTCTACGAACAGGAAAAGTTTCAACTAATTTCGATTGTAATTGATAAAACTCGAACTCGACTTATATGATGCTACATCCATTGTTCATTTTCAATGTCGTGTTTGATTTTTTAGAGTTATGGAACATGTATAGAGGCCAACATTTAAAAAAAAAAAATGAGGTTCCATAACTTGGCTAGCTAGCCCACTAACCATCAAATGATGAACAATTTACAAAAGAAAAAAAAGAAATTTGCCAAACTTGACAAAATTGTATACTTTCCAGAAGGCCCGAGGTTCAAACTATAACAACTTATGAATGAAATATTCAAGTAAATAACAGGAAATCATTATGGTACCTCAGTTGCTTCTTCCATATGAAGGCGCCACAGGCCAAGCAAATGACAAAGGGCTTCACAAGGAAGTTCCCTAACCAATGAGAAAGTCCACAACGTTAAAATATAAACAGCAAGAAAAATCAAAAGTAGCAACATGTGGTTACTGTTTCATACTTCTTCACATGCATATTAACAAAGTAAGAAGAGATTTTAGATTAGAGTAAATATATATAAATTAAAGCATGCATATCACAAGAACATAAATACCAATAACACACCCATATTTTATCTAATACCGTTGTAAACTCAAAAAAGTATAACCAAAATTACAACTATTAAACAACATTTTAAATTATGAAACATTATTATTTCTCTCAAATTCTTCAGCACAAAATCTAGCCTTCCAAACAGATATTCAACTGGTTTAACCTACAGTAGACAACTTAAACACGTCTCATGCCTTACCCAAGATTAACAAGGCAACAAAATGGTTGTTTAATAAGGCAACGATCCTGGTGATACTGTAACGTAGGCTTTCATAAGTGGTTTGCTTATGCATTCATGTTAGCAAGGTAGCCAAATTAGAAAACAAAATGTAACGTTGCATAAAAGGATAAATTGCATAGCAAAATGTCAACGTACAAACCATCATTAAGAGCTTGGAAACTATGATATTCACTATCAAATACAGTTCTTGTCCTTTAGCAATATACGAATATCAACTTTGAAGATTCACAGCCTGCTTTTATTATATTTGAGTAGTCTCATGTTAAATATATTAGATAAAGCACCAGGTTTTAAATATTCTTTGGGTTCGTTGTTTTAAAGAAACCTTTTAAACCTATGCCTCAAAAAACATTTCACTATATGATGATGGTTAAGATATTTAAAAGCTATATTTTTCTCCCACATTGGAAACCCACTCCTCGGGTAATCAAGGAATGGGTTTTGAATTTTAGGATTTCAAAACCTACCAAGGCATGCATTTTGAATTGCTTAAAAAAACCTTTTCTTTATATTTTTTATTAGAAAACCTAATTTTAGGCTGCTACAATAAATTCCTACATTCAATCCTAATGCTTCATTTAAAGCCAAGTTTTTTTTCTTATTTTTTAAAGCCTAGATTTAATAAAAGACTAAAACCACTAATTTTATTTTACTAGAGGCTTAATCCCCTCTCTCTCTCTCTCTTGGCATCTCCCCTCTTGAATCCCGATAATCTCTGACAATCTATTGTCTTCCCCTCCTCACTCCCCCACTCCTCTGTTTCAATCTCTCCCCAAATCCGGCCCATCTTCCACTCCCAATCTCCTACCTAGCAATCTCTTATCCCTCTCACTCTCTTCTCACTTACAATCCTTATTGATTTCTCTCTCCCTCTCCAATCTTTAAAGCAAGAAGAGCCATTGATCTAAAACTCCAAGCACCCTCAAACATTCCCAAAGTCTAGATTTTAAAGCAGGAAAAACAATAAGCGAAAGTAAATGACATTCACTCATTTTGGGCCCATTTGGGACAGCTTATTTGGTGTGGTGGCGTTTTAAAAACGCACCAGGTCTGTTTGTGTAAATAGAGTTTTGGCAGCTTATGCATTTTCAAAGCGCTGAAAATAGCAATTTCACACCACACCTATCTAGGTACAGTGGCAGCTTTCTACATTTTCACACCGCACCTATCTAGATGCAGTGACAGCTTTCTGGCTGCAGTTTGGTTTTTCCAAAAAAAATAAAAATTTGTAATAGCCAATGCATCTAGCTTATCAGTAGATTATTTTTAATCAGCTTATCAGCAAATTATTCAACAAGCTGCACTGCCCAAAATAGACCCTTGATCAAAATTATCTAATAATTCAGAGATTTAAATGCACTAACCTTGAGGAGGAAAATTCCTAAAAGCTTAACATCTATATTTGTTGATCCTATATTAATGAAAGATAATATTAGTTCATTTCATAAAGTGAATTAATCAAATCATTACTTATTTCCTTCTAGACTGTTAGTTTGTTTAGTGATTTGCTCCTCCATAAAGCTTGCTTAATAGAATCTGCTTTGCCATAATATTTATAAGCATAGGAAATCAAGATTCAAATTTTTGTTAAGCTTTAAATTGAGCAAGGCTCTGATTCAAAATGAACCTGATTTGTTAAGATAGTTGATCGAATTTATTGATTTATTTTTCCCTATTACTAGGAGTTGCAATTTATGATGATTGGAATTATTTTAGGGAATAAAAATAGCTAAAAAAAAGTGTTGCATGTCCTTCAATAAATGATTATTTTATAAATTTTTCACAATTAACATAGAACATTTTTTGCATTCAACTCATCCTTTGTAAACTACAATAATAAAAGTTTGAGATAAGAGAAATGTTGCTTAGAATTATGGGACTACAGCTAAGTTAGATGCACGGCAGGAGCAGAAAGTCAACAAATATATCAAATGCAAATTTTATAGTAAGACCATCACAGATGTTAAAATACAAAAGAATCATTTAGCTTAAACTCATAAAAATGTGGGGCCATGTGAGAAAGTTCTAGTTGAAGATAAACAAGAGATACCAAACTATTTAAATGTCAATACACAAGTAGGCATCAACACAAACAAAGCATAGATGAAATAGTTGTGAATGAATTATATTCTAGTTTTTCAGATTCTAGGGCTATTCTTATTTGTAATCCCAATTGAGGTCCTACTAGCGGTAGTGCCTCTATTTTCAGCAAAGAAATTAGAGGACCTATGAATCAATTAATTGAAGATTTTGGTTCTAAAATTAATGATCAACATCAAAATATCTCGACAGTCTCCTCTAAAGAACATCAAAACCAAATATCTATGGATATTGGATATTTATTTAATGAAAATTATTTTCTTTTTAACGCTAGAAGGCCATCCTTCTTCAGTAAAGTATGCGCCATTAGGAACTATGATCGAGGATTGAAACCTCCAAACATGAATATTGTAGGAAGAAATGAGTACTAGTGACAAGATAATTCAACAAATAAAGAATATATAGGCACATATTGGATTTTCAATATATCAAATGGTTACAAGACATAAGAAGTCAAAGCTTGATCAGCATTTTAGTGAATAATCCTATTGGAATGATGTTTCTCAAATATGTTGACAAATCAATTCTAAAGAACATCAAAACCAAATATCTATGGATATTTGATATTTATTTTATGAAAATTATTTTCTTTTTAACACTAGAAGGCCATCCTTCTTCAGTAAAGTATGCGCTATTAGGAACTATGATCGAGGATTGAAACCTCCAAACATATGAATATTGTAGGAAGAAATGAGTACTAGTGACAAGATAATTCAACAAATAAAGAATATATAGGCACATATTGGATTTTCAATATATCAAATGGTTACAAGACATAAGAAGTCAAAGCTTGATCAGCATTTTAGTGAATAATCCTATTGGAATGATGTTTCTCAAGTTGACAAATCAAAGTTTGATAAGGTTTTACCATTATTATTCACAATGAATGATGATATCATTCTGGAAGATGGAGACATCTAGTTGTTCAAGTGATAACAAACAATGCAAGTGCATACAAGATAACAAAGAGGATGTAATGAAAAAACAAAATTTATATTTGCTCCTTGTTAAACCAACATATTGATTTGATGCAATAAAAGCTTGGAGACTTGTCACAACATATAAATACTTAAATTAAAAAAAGCAGGCAAATTTATCTACAACCATGATTAGATATTTGAGTCTAATGAGACGAATGACTAGCAACGATGTTCTGTCTAAATATCATAATATTTGTTATAACTTATTTGTATTTACAAAATATTATCGGATTAAGGAATTAATATGAGATAACAATTACTTCCCAAGAATAGAATGATAGTGTCAAAAGTTATGAGGGAAACAAGTGAAATTGTTATCTTAATACATAATCCTTTTGGCACTGTATAGCAGACGCTCTTAAAACCACAGTCTTTTGTTGAAGTGGTGATAATGGTTGACGGTGAAAAAAGCATACAATGGGTTTTATATATAATGCTACAGACAAGGATAACAAACATATAAAACAGAGCTTATGTGGAAAAAAAAAATCAACTTATATTTGGTTTGCAATTTACTAGAGATTTTCTAAATCCTCTATTTTATTTTAATGATAGCTTCTTTGAATACATAAAGGTTAATATTTATTTGTACAAATGTATAGAGAAGATATAAGCTCAGTAGAAAATTTTTTGAAATTTATCAGAGAACTTGAAGAATTCATCACAGAAAAAAGGAATATTTGATATAAGAGCCACCCAATTATCACACAAAACCCGATCAACTAGCAAGATGTCTAACAACTTTACTAAACTTATGATTAAGTTTGTTAAATAAGTTATTAATATTATTCTCATTTTATTTTTTTTCTAAATACTGATTTAGGCATTGATAGATGCACTTCGGAGAAGAAACACCAGAAATAAATGCATTTGCATTTAGATTCTTAAATTCTTCAGCTTAGAGCACATTCAACCAAGTGAATCAAAAAGAAGAAATCATTTGCTTGTAGTTATGATAAATAAATTGGTTTCTATGATGTAAAATAAGAAATAAAAGGATAGACATCCCATGTTAACTTCACGCAGAAAAGATGAGCATTTGAATATCAATACATTGCCGCTGAATGATAAATAAGTGGTTAAACTAGATGAGGATAAAAAATGATGAATGTACTGTTGAACTAGTAAATGTGCTGTTAATGTAACGAAAGTTGGTAAAAATTAGCAAAGATTTACCAAATGCAAACATGGTCAAACATCAAATAACCCAAAAGGTTGGCAAAGTAAATTCACAATAAAATGTGCAATAAATTTCAATTTAATTTTTCCTTTTTTTGAGTTATAATGTTGATAAAAAAGAAGATGAATGGGATGAATCACACGACTGGTGAGGAAGATGATAAAGCTATTAGATGCATGAAAATTCTTTAAACAATCTCAGTAATGATGATATTAAGAATGAAATTGATTTTATTTCATAAAATACTTCATTTAAATCTGATTCGACCATATATTACTAATTTTAATGTTTTGTGAACTCAAAACTTCTATTTGATATTGTTGAAGTTTGTATGCCTTCTTATAATATGTCTTCTATGTACTGGGTTATGATTTCTAATGAATTGTATGCGGTTTTCAATTTTTTGTTATTTTTACAACTTCATGTATTTTTCAATCACAATACTAAGTTAAGTGTTGCAGAGATGAGAATGATTAGGTGGATGGGTGGCTTTACATTTAGAGACAAAATGCAAAAAGAATATATCCGTGATGGGGTTGGTGTAGCTCCAGTGACGGACAAAATCAGAGAAAGCCGTCTTAGATGGTTTGGTCACAGTAAACGTCAACCATCTAATGATACGATTAGGAGAGTAGATGTTTTCGATTCGTTTATGTTAAGAAAGGCAAAGGTAGACTTAGGAAACTTGGGCTTATTGTATAAAAAATGATCTTAATTTATTAGAACTAAATGAAAATATGACACTAAATAGGACAGAATGGAGAAAAAGAATTCATGTAGTCGACCCCACGTAGTAGGATTAAGGCTTTGTTGTTGTTGTTGTTTGTGTTGTTGTCAATGTGTTCTTCAATCAAAACCAATGCATCAATCGATTCAAAATCGAAGTTTAAATTCAAGTATTAACGACATCTTGATTCTGAATATAGTTCTTTTAAACCTTGATCGGGCTTGGGCCATATCAACTTTACCCTTGACGTGTGAAGAATATAGTCTTGGTTTTTTTTTTTTTATTGTAGAGCTAATCAATTGAGAAAAAGGGGGTCACAAGCCTAAAAACGAGGGTAACACATTAAAATAATAATGATCCTCGATATTCATATTGGGGCTCATTACTTAATGGAAATAATGAAAAATAATTTTGATTTTTTAGTTGGAACTTTAGGTGGTTCTCAAAAAAAGATAGCGAAAAAAATTATCCCTAATCGAAACTAAAAGAAATGTACAAGCCCATGCTTCCATAGATTCGATCGTGGTTTACAATTATAGCTTCCACACCTATTCATTTTGGATCATTTACTAAAGAAATTCTAATTGAAATTTACTATTTTACTATTACTATCTATATAGTATGTACATATACTATATATATATATATATATATATATCTGGTATTATCTTATTACAATTAAATTAATATATTCATAATTAATACATTAATATTGAGAAAAATTAGCTTTTTATGATTAAATTGGTAATAATCTAATGAAAGGAGGATTATTCAGTGCAGGCTCAATGGATAAATAAGATGGAATAGATTCTTCAGTGCAGGCTCAATGGATAAATAAGATGGAATAATTTCGGGTGGTTAGGGCACCCATATTTAGAGATAAAGAAGGGCACAAATTCTTTGTACGTCGTAAGTCTACCATCTTTGAAACATTTTCAGCAGTTTTAGTAGACGCAGACGGAACTGTGAGGGCTGATGTTCATTTTAGGAGGGCAGAATCCAAGCATAGCGTTGAATAAGTAGGGATAATTGTTGAATTTTATTTCGAAAAGCTCAATGGAGTCATTTATAGTGATCCGGCTATTGAGAAAAAGTATGCTATACATGCCCAATTGGGTGAAATTTTTGAATTAGATCAAGCCACTTTGAAATCCGATGGTGTTTTTCGTAGTAGCCAAGGGGTTGGTTCACTTTTGGGTATGTTACGCTCACATTGCTCTTCTTTTTTAGATACATTTGGCACGGTGCCAGAACCTTGTTCAGAGATGTTTCTGTCGGTATTGTTTCAGATTTGGATGCTCAAGTGCAATTTGGAGCATTCCAAAAACTTAGAGATCCAACTACAAGAAGACATATAGTCTGAAACAAGATTCCTTTGCCGTCAATTGCCACTATTTTATATATTTTATTCCAGCATTTAAAGTATATAAATTTAGATTTTCTCAAACTTTTTTTATATTTTTATTTGAGATTTTTCCTAATTTCTTTTTCTCTTCCCATATTCTTCCTTATTTTTCTTTTTTTATCCAACAATATCAAAAAAAAGTAAGAGCAATCCTCATTCTCTTGACTAACTCGAGCACATTTGCTCACAATGCAATGAATTGTTCAGCTAGAGAGCAAGTTTGAAGGCAGTTCGAAATAGTTGAGCCTTTGAAAGTCAGAATAATAAAGTCATTTTCCTCAAAAAGCATTGAGAGCAATTTGGAAACACCTCGAGTTTATTTTGAAGTTGATGCTTAGACAACCAAGCCAATTAACATGCTCACAATATTTTTGAATATTGGGAAGTCGGTATGCTTCTTAAAACACACATCATTATTTAAATTGGCCTACACAAATTTTAGTGAGCCGCAATTTGAATTAGATTTAGCCACTTGAAGCGTTTATACCAGTAATATTATTGAGATTTATGTTTTCATGCCTTTAATGCAGCTGCACTACCAAAAAAATTAGTGCATGGCTATTTTCATTGTGCGCATCTAATTGTATTTGAGTTACACACTTTTCAATGAACAACTATACACCTTTTCATGCGCTTATAAGTTCATTTTCAATCATTTACAATTTAAATTGTTAGTTTATTTGTGTGTACACTACAACCAAAAGTTCTGATGAGTATTTAAAATCATATCAATTTTATAATATTTTGTTTCAGATGGTGCATAAACCAATTCCGCAAGAGATGATTTCACATCTATAAATTATCAAGATTCATGTTTTCATGCCTTTAATGAAGCTGCACTACCAACAAAATAAGTGCATGGCCATTTTCATTGTGCACATTTAATTGTGTTTTAGTTACACACCTTTTAAAAGCACAGCTATACACTTTTTGCATGCGCTTATAAGTTCATTTTCAATCATTTGCAAGTTAAATTGTGAGTTTATTTGTGTGTACACTGCAACAAAACGTATTGATGGGTATTTAAAATCATATCAATTTTATAATACATTGTTTAAGTTGGTGCCGAAACCAATTCCTCGATAGAAGATTTCATGTCTAAAAATAAAGGGTCCTTATATGTCATATTTGTTATCAATTTCGAGGATAGAATATTCTAAGGGACAATGAGGTGTACTTGCTAACGTCCATTGGCGATCTATTAAGGTTCTTAAGTGACACGAGAGCTCTAGTGATCCAACAGTCCTACGATTCCTGCAATCGGAAAATTGGGAAAAGGGTTCCATCCCATGAAAATAATATCTCGAGATTTCTCATGCCTGCAACCACCAAGCCCTATTGGCCCCTATTTAATATTATTCTAATTAGTATTAGGGTTAATTTACTTCAATACTATTTATTAGTTTTGTTTTTGGATAACTTATACAATTTTTGTCGATTTATTTGGAGATTATTTTTCTCCTTGGGTTTCTAATAGAGTAATAAATTGATATGAGCTAAATTTCCGTAATTTCATTGCATTAAAAAACATGATGTCTCTCTTAATTATCATGATATTACGATTATTTTTCTCCTTGGGTTTCTAATAGAGTAATATATTGATATGAGCTAAATTTCCGTAATTTCACTGCATTAAAAAACATGACGTCTCTCTTAATTATCATGATATTACGCTTTAGAAAAATATTTTTCTTGTGTTGTGCAGGTTGTAGGGTTTACGCCACTTGAACAATAAAAAGAAGAAAATTGAGAGTCAAAAGCGGTGGACTGATATAAATTTGTAGTCGGGCGCACCCGCGCCTGATATGGAGCACATTCGCACCGACCTTCCACACCAAAGCGCACCCATGCTGCCACTCAAGCGCACTAGCATTGGACCCGCATACGGCCAATTCATGAGAACGTGAGCATGATATACCCGTGCTGCTCACCGGGTGTACTCGCGCCACTCTATTAGGGATGAGCGCGCACACACCGACCAATTGGCGCACCTGCGCCGACCTAGTGGCACGCCCATGCCAGATTAGGAGCACTCACGCCGACCACGGGCTATAAGAGGGAAGTTAAGAAATGACCTACTGGACATTTTCGCCGACTTTAGAGGCTCTCCACAACAGCTTTTAGGGTTGGAAATAAAACCTTAGGGTTATCTTCTTCCTCGGAGAAGGGAACTTCTATGGTACCTTTTCCCTAGGTTTATGTTGAGGTTTTGGTGAAAATGGAAAGGAGCGGTTGAGGGCAATTGTACGAGAGGAGAATTATAAGAGATTGTATTGAGTAAAGAGTGTGGTGTATTGATAAGGACTGATTGGTTCTGAAGAGTTTTTATTTATTTCTCTTGCACCGTAATCTTTATTATTATGCCTGTAATAGATTTTTTTTATATTTTATTTCCTCATATATTATGATTGACGTCGTTTCATGCTACTGTGATATAAGGAAAGTGGTTTTCTCATTGTTTCATTCCATGGATCTTATTTCCACGATGCTTTTTATGTGCATGAACTTCATATGTTGATGTGTTAACTTTCCAAACTTAATTTAATCGATTCGAAAATGATATAATGTTAAAATCTTTTGTGATCCATGACCTCTATCTGTGGCCTGGAAGAGCAAATAAGTAAACCACAAAAAATCGATGAAATAGAAATATTTTCATTGGGATTTTGCAACCTAGATAAGGATGTGAGAATCTTGGGAAACATTGCAGGGTTAAGTGCCCCTTAACTTTATAATGGTTTCAACTCTTTTTATGACCAACTCATAGGCTAAGAAGAAACTTTTATCCTTTGTTGTCAATAATAGAGTGGATTCTATAGGAAAACTTCGAGAAACCATTTGCCCAGTGTCACAGGAATATGAGCTTTTCATGTTTGTAAAACCTCACAAAATATAGTTTGTTTTCTTCTTATTGTTTTAGAACTCTAGATTTCTTTTACCTGCAATTGCATGATCAAACTAGATTTGGTGGTTAAGTAAACTAGAACTTCCCCTGTTAGGAATATTTTGACACTTTCCTCGTGGAATTGATATGCAGACTCATTTCTGTATATTACTTAATTGAAATGCATGCTTACGTGATTAACTGATTTGTTTCTTAGTAGTTTCTGGCATTAATTTTTTAGTGTCATTTCTAGGAAAAGTCGTTAAAATTTTCTAATCTTAGGAGAATTTTAGTTGAAATACCTAAAGTCTAAGTTAGAAAATTTTGTTAATTTTTCTTTCTGTTCTTCGCCCTATTATTATTTCTTGTGGTTATGTTTGTAAAAAAAATCAAAATCAAAATAAAACAATATTTCAACACTTCAAAACGGTAAACCCTCAGGAAAACGTTTAGCGCTTTCAGGAAGATGTCAACCCGTTGATGACTAGCATGCATCAGTCTTGAACGGCCCAGACATAGGAATTAGGTTTGATCACCTCTATCACAATACCTATAACCCTAATTGGAAAACCTACCCAAACTTAAATTGAAACAACAATAACTTTAGTGTAGAAAGCCAGCAAAGGTGTAGCCCCTAAGCCAATCTTGTAGAATATTAAAACAACCAAAATAGCGACTAACTTGAAGAAAATTGATATTTGAAAAGATTGATAGTTAACTCTGGAGAATCAATTACAAAGTCAAACTGCAGTATTGAGAACCTTAGAAATTCAAATCGAACAATTAGCTAACTTATTAAGCAATGAACACAAAGGATGTCAGAGTTAGTAGATAGCCTGATTTTGAATCTGAAGAGTTGGACCACGAAGAGCAAGCTGAGTTGGATGACTTTTGTGGGACGGTAAGATTTTGAATTTGAAGAGTTGGACCACGAAGAGCAAGCTGAGTTGGATGACTTTTGTGGGACGGTAAGATTTTGAATTTCAGCTCTTCTTTTCTACATAACCTCGAAGAGCAAGCTGAGTTGGAACGAAGAGCAAGCTGAGTTGGATGACTTTTGTGGGACAGTAACTAAGGAAGAATCAGCTCTTCTTTTCTACATAACCTCTAGTGTTGTTAGAGAGATAGTTCAGCCTATAGTACCACCCAAAAAAGTGCCCCAAGGGAAGGAGTTGGAGGATAGTCTTAGGTATGAGAGTAAACCAGTAGAGTTTGATCATGAACCGGAAAATCTTAGGGACAACCTAACTCAAGATTTAGAAAACCTTGATTTACCTTCAAAGGACAAATTTCTTGCAATTAGTAGAGAAAGTATTGATCGATAAAAAGGGGAGGTAATGTGGAGGATGTTGGATTTGAGATACACCCCTAAGAAGGATAATCTGAATAAATCCCCTTATATACCGTCTAGGTGACTGGTATCAAACTACGTAGAAAAAATTACAAGAAATTCTGAATTTTGAGTACAACCAAAAGACGGGGCAAGTGATCAGAGCTTACTAAAATAGAATATTGATCCTAGAGGTCTTGTAGGTTTGACTTGACCTCGAGTCAGGCTGATGACATTAAACCAAGCATCATCTTAGGAGGCAACCCAAGCACTACCTTGTGTTTCGAACATGTTTTCTGTTGCATTAGTGTTGAAATTTAATTCGAAATTTGTTTTGAATTTTATATGAATTTATTTTCGAGTGTTTTGGTTTTGACGCTCATGCAAGAATCTTACGAGTTTTGGTATAATTCTTACGGGAGTTATTATTTTACATATGTCGATCTTCATGCTATGATGTCTTATTATGTTGAATTTTTGGGTATCAATTCTCTATTATTACATGCCATGCTCTCATCTTTTCCTACAGTTTTTCATGTGGCATGCATGGGATAGAAAATAAGTTTGGTTAAGGGAGTGATACATGTATACTTTCCTTGAAGTAATTCGCATAATTAAGCTGTTGATTACTCTTTAAAGTGGGTACACTTGTTAGGAATCCCGATAACTTAAATAGATATTTTAAATATTTTGATTGAAATGCAAATACCCATTAAAGGATGGGACTGAAATTAATATCACCATAACTGAGTTATACTTTAACAACTTCTACATGAGCCTTAAATAGTCTCAAAACTAAAAATATATAGTTAAAATATTAGTAGTTAGCCAGAAATATTTTAAGCCTTTTAAATTTCAACTAACAAATTTAAATGAGTCTTGACATGTGAATACACTGTAATAATTTGGAGTTCACATTAAGAAGTTGAGAATTATCATATATGAGAGATAGGCATTCAAAATTCTTAAAAGAAACGTGTTCACCAGATATAGTAATTCTTAGTAGATTTGAACAATAAAATAGAAATAAAAAGTAAAAAATTGTTAAAATCCTGGAATTAAAAAAAATTAAAATAATAGACAACTGCCCTGAGAAGAAGCTTGCAGTGAGAATAAAAATAAAAAATTGGTGTCTTGATCATCTACTAATTAATAAGACTTAAAAACTTTTTTAATAAAATTCATAACTACTAATTAATAAGACTTAAAAACTTTTTTAATAAAATTCATAACTACTAATTAATAAGACTTAAAAACTTTTTTAATAAAATTCATAAGATATTTTATTCAGGAAAAATGTTAAGAGATTTAAGGTTGGTTAGTTGACTATTAATCGACTTAAGAAATTTATTTTGAGAAATGAAATCATTTTTAATAAGGGTTTTGAGATTTGCTTAGGTTTAGAAAGAAGGGGATTAAAAAAATGACTAGGTAATTATGAATTAATGAAAATCTTGCTCTGAAATGAGATTTACAAATCATTTATTACAGTTATATAATCTACTTAAAGAATCATGAAGTCAAATGAGAACTTCAAAGAACATTTTAGTTCACTTTGAGATATGAGATTACTTGAGGGCAAGTAATAATTAAGTTCGAGGGAATTGATACGAGATAAATTTACGTGATTTCACTAAAATAACCATGTTGCTTCCTTTATATATCATGATATTATGTTTGAGAAAAAAATATTTTGTGTTATGCAAGTGACAAGATTATGCCACATGGGAAAGGAAAAGGATAAATTGGGAGTCAAAATAGGAGATGGATGAAGAGTTGTAGTCAGACACAACCGCATGGGAAGCGCAGCTGCACCAACCTTCTACACTAAGCGCAGCTACACCAGACCCGTATATGATCAATTCACGAGACAGCATGGAATACCCGCGTCGTTCACCAAGTGAACACTCAGTGAACACATGTCGCTTCCCGGGTTAACCTACACTACTTCCAAAGAGCACCCTGACCCACATGCTAGCACACTAGCGCCACTCTACCAGGCGCCACCCAATTGGTGCACCCGTATCGACCCAGTGACGCACCCGCACCGAATCTGGCTCACCCACACTGACCAAGGGTGCAGGCGCGCCACTGAGCATCCATACTTTATTTGGGAAGATTTTTCTTGGCTTAGTTTGGCCAAGCTATAAGAGGGAAGCTAGGGCACGACCTGATAGACTTTTGGCCAAAGTTGAAGGCTCTCTTGAGGGTTGGATAGAAAACCATAGGGTTGGAAGAGAAAACTTCTATGGTACCTTTTTGCTAGATTTATGTTGAGGTTTAGGTGAGAGTGGAGAGGTTGACGACAACTGTATGAGAGGATATTTTTGAGAGCTTGTATTGAGCAGAGAGGAATGTAGTTTATTGATAAGAACCGATTGGCTCTGAGTGAGTTTTCTGTACCTCTTGTATTGCGACCTTTTTTATTATACCTGCAATAAAAATTTTTCGTGTTTTCTTTTCTCATGCATTTTGATTGACTTTGTTTCATGCTCCCTATAATGTAAGGCATGTGAATTTTATTGTTTTGTTCTATGGATCATGTTCCCTAGACGTTCTTTCTATGCAAGAACTTCATATGTTAATATATTATTTTTTTGGATTTAATTTACTTCAATTCGAACACGACGGAATGTTAAAATATTTTGTGATTAAAAACTTATGCCCATCACCTAGAAGAACGAAAAAGTTCAAAAAAACTAATGAAATTGGCATATTATCACTAAGATTTTACAACCAAGACAGGGAACTAAAGAATCTTGGAAAATACTGCAGTGTTAAGTGTCCCTTAACTTTATAGTGGTTTTCACTCTTCTTATGACCTAGGCATAGGCTAAATACGAGCTTTTATCCCAGGTTATCAAAAATAACGTGGGTTCTATAGAAATACTTCGAGAAATCTTTTGGTCAGTGCATAGGAATATGAACTTTTCATATTTGTAAAACCTCACAAAACATAGATTGTTTTTTTTTCTCTGTTTTAGTACTGCATTTCTTTTACTTGTAATTGCATGTTCAAACTAGACTTAGCGGTTTAGTAAACTAGAATTTCCCCTGTTGGGAATATTTTAACTTTTTTCTCGTGGGATCGATAAGCGTACTCATTCTCTTATATTATTTGATCGACACATATACTTGTGTGATTGATCGATTTGTCTCACCAATTTCGGGGCATCATATATCATTTGATTTCTCTTAAGTGGTGTGCATGTAACCTGATTAGATCAATGTGGTGTTCTCTCTCAAACATCTGACGACTTCCTCCTCGAAACCTACTGCCGCATGTTATTGGACAAAAGAAACCTATTGTTATCTCCACACTGGACCAATGTCCATCTACCAATTGCACCAAGTTTTAGCATCATGAATTTCTCCCCTATTACTTATCACACCAAAAATGGTGCAAAAATGATTTGAAGACACCATGACAAATAATCTCCTACATCAACAATCAAATGTTACGCGTGGTGCTAGGAGTACATCGATGAGATCTCTATTCACGTCCACCACATCAGGGCATGCGTGGACATTTTAGAGGAGCTCCTTGCACCAAACAAGCATAAAAATAGCATAATATAATTTCCTAATTGCATCAAGAAAAGGCATATATAAGATTAAGTAGTAGTCGAAAGTCGATCTTTATACGTTGCATGAATTTGAAAGAACCACATTGAGAGAGTGAGAGAGAGAGAGAGAGAGATGGCAAGGAGTGGAAGTAATTGATGGGAGGAAAGTTTTCTTGAATGCAAACAAAAAGCAAGAGTTTGCAAAGGGAAATTAGTAGAGTGAAGGAGAAGGGTAGTGGGAGGAAATGTACATGTGAAAAAAAGGTATAGAGAAAAAAATGGGACAATTGTATCAGAAAAAAATAGCATTTAGGTCTGGCAGCTCTCTCAATGCATTATATGACATTTTATGAAATTTAAAACTGCACAAGAGTGTCACGATCTGACCCCGATACTTAGAGTTAACCAAGGCAAAAGCGGAGAGTAAAAATAAATATTTCTAAACAATAATATTAATCCACAATAACATTTAATTATAAAAGTCACTAAACCACCATATATAAGTAATTAATCTTTAACAATACACAAAAAGGCATCTAAATATACAATAAACCAAGTACTACAATAAAAAGTGAAAAAATATATAACAAATAGTCTGCTACCTATCATCAAAACTCTCTCCGTTCTTATAAACAAACTCCCTCATATCGGTCATATATGTTTGGAAAATGTTTTCTTTTTGAAAGAACAGTTAAACAACAGATTAAGTTTAAAGAACTTCGTGGACAATTAAAATTTTATCATGCAAATGCCTAACATGATGGTTCAAAAAAATATGTTGATTAATCTTTAAGGTATACTATGAATTTTTCATTTCACAAATTTTTTATTTAATTATCTTAAACAATTACATTTGAATTCTTTTTAATAAATTATGTTTTTTTTTTCTTTTTTTTTCCTTTTAGAAATTATCTCAGGAGTACAATTAAAATATACCAATAAAGGTACAACGTTTATCATGTTGTATCACAACGATATAACATTTAACATTTATTTTACCATTTTGCATCAAAAAGATACACCATTTATCATTTTTTTTACTTTTAACATGCACAAGTATAATGGTATCGTGTCAGCATCAGAAGAGGGTGACTCATGATAGACTCAATTATTTATCTTTTATTCATTTATATTTTAATTTTTCTACTAGTATATGCATTTACTTTTTCATTTAATACAGTGTAAAAGATAAAATAATTGAAATCATAAAACAATCATATTATTTTCCTCAATTTTGTTTTGATTATAAGAGTTCTTTTAATATAAACGGATAAATGAAATATTTTGGAAATAAAAAAATTGAATTTCATTCAAATAAAATAGTAATAGTTCACATTGATTTCACCTTATAAAACTATACCTTCAAATCGTTTAACTTGTGTTATATCTTAAATTAATTTAAAAAATAATATTTAATACCTATAACTTAATTTAACGTAAATATTATATTAGCTTATGAGAATCCTTACCTGCATTATTTTCCTTCTTTCTCCTTTTGCAAAATTCTCAATCCAAACTCACAAATCTTTTGAATTGGAAGTTCATCAATCCCTGATTTAATAAAACCAAATATTAACAATTACCATAGACATTTAACTTAATAATTATTCTAAAAAACTAAAAAACTTGAACCATACATTTCCATTTTTCTCCTTCTGTTCAAATCAACAATTACGGTCTCCAAATCTTATGGAGCAAAACTTCTTTGATTTCTACCATCGATTGCAATAAAACTTATAATACTTAACTTATTATTGAAGTGACTATAAATAATTTTTTGATTGAACACTTACCTTTAATATCCCAACTTTCTTCTTGTTCAAATTCAATATCCCCTTTCCTCTATGCTTTTTGATGTTAATTAACATAATAATATTTTTAATTAAAATTAATAATATGGTTAAATCATAAAACCCATAAACCCTTATCTCTATTGCACAATCACTAATCTTGATATTCATTATCATTTAATTCAATAGTTGGCCCAATCTTAATTCACTGATTTTTTTATTCATAAGTTGTTAATATTAACTTAATAACAATTAATTAAAAAAACATAACAGTTTATATAACTAAAATACAACCCTAACTCCACTGCTTTCACTGCGTGCTCGATTAGACAATTTCACAGGAGCATGCTCCCTTCCCGCAAAATGGCGTCGCTCGCAAATGAAGCTATAAGGCTCGTTGGGGCTCAGCTTCGACTCTTCCCCTCTCATACGAATCTGCTTGGTTTGGCTCAGTGTAACCACACTAAATCTTCTCCTCCCTTCCTAATTCCTACACACAAGACAAAGATGCAACTTCGATTTGGCTTGCTCGATCCATCTCCCTGTCATCGTCTCTCGTAGACAAGCCCTTGGAATATTGCAAAGATGTTGTTCCTCGGGTCAGAGAAGCATGCGACTGCCCCATTTTCTCTGGCTTCTACTTTTGCTCTGTGCCTATTCTCTGATCATACTCCTTTCTCTAATTTGAACGAGACTAAATTATTAGCATCCAAACGACAAATCCGTCTCGACGGTTCATTTTTGTTTGACCCGTCCTACCAAAATTAAATTTATTTTTATTTTTAACATGGTTAATAGAATGAGAAAAGCAAGGAATTACTCTATCCTCCTGATTTTGAATTTTGAGAAGCAAAAGTTTGCCCATAATTCAATATATATATATATAGGATCCTATGTTAAATCTACTTTTACAAAGAACCAAATAGAGCAAAGCAGAACTGAAAAAACAAAAAAGTAAATGTATAAATCAACGAATCTGTTTTAGTTTATATTATGAATGAACTATCATTGTTTATTTTAAATTGTATGGCTGAAATTTAATTTGATCATATAAATGATCAAACTATAAATACAAATGATAGATATTTCTTATGTATGTTTTATATTTCATAAAATAATTACCTTTATGTTTTGTCAAATATTTGCATCATTATTAAGAAATGTTTCTATGAAATTTAGAAACATTTAAATAAATTTGATACTTATCATGTCATCTAATTCAAACATAAGTTAAGTTTTGTTTCTATTTCAATGTTTGATTCAATTTTAATATCTTCACACACACACACACACACACACACAATTATTTTTACTTAATAAATTTGTAAAATAGACAAATATACATATTATTTCTTGTGAATTTCAATTTGCGCATGGTGAATTTTTGTCTTTCTAATTATGAGAACCCTAACAAAGGGCTTTCCAGAGTAATTCTGATGTTATGGACTCACCATGACAGTTGGATTTATGAAATGGGCAACAGTTGAGTATGTTTTTCATTTAAGAAAACATTATATTATGAGATGATTCAACATAAAATTGCACGCACTTCCGTCAGTCATCATCTCATTTAATTAAGATAGCTTCAGGACCACGTGGAAGTTAATAATGAAATAAAAGTAATTTTCTTTAAGAAAAAGATTATTAAACGTTTTAAATTTACAATGTAATGTTCTTTCTAGATAGAGCTGCGTACCTAATCTTTTGTACAGCTTGAGAGATGAATCCACCATTCACAGAACAAACTTTGGCATTAGTTTCACGGGAGGCATTCAATGGTGCTAAGTGCTGACCAAAAGCCCTTTCATTCAAAGTTGGATCAATAGCCTCGCAAAAAATATCTAGCAGTTGGATTTTGCTGAGTTTCCCCACTTCAAACAGGCACTGAAACAGATATAAATAGGAAGAATAAAAAGTTTAAAAACATTATAAAATTATTCGTTCAAACTTATAGCACAATTAAATACGATCAAAACAAACACCCATTTAGGGAAACAATTGGGCAAGTTACACAATAATGCAGATTTCATGAAAATGGTTCCTCGTTTAATGATTTTATCAATGGACCAAGGGTTTTAAGCATCTTCTTCTCGACAAGTTACCGATAAAAAAAAAGTTACCAATAAAATAGTGTTCACGCTAACTCTATAATAATTTTGTAAAATATCATTTAAGACATGATAAATATATTAAAAAACATTAATATATACGCAATGGAAAAAGACATGGACAAAGTAAAAGAAAAGTTGATGTAGTATGTGTATGCGTGGTGGAGGGGGATGCAAGTACACACTACAAGGGGATCAACAACACAACACTACGATCACCATTCTCCCTATACATTTCTCACCATTCAGGGTGTGTTTTGGAGGGCTTTTTACCTGCTTTCCATTTTGAAAAACACATTCTGTGTGTTTTGAGAGCCCGCTTATTCGGTACTTTTCGTAAAATCCAGTTCACAAAACCTTCGTTTATAAACAGCGGGGAGGGGCTCAGTTCTGAGGAACAGTTTGCGGCGCTGTTGGGAAAAGACGCCATTGTTGTTCTTCTTTTCCGCTTTTGTCTTGTTTGCTCCATGATATTTACCCCTAGTTGACTTCTCTTCCGTCTTCATTGTTGGTATTTGGGATTATGGCGTATCAGTGCCCCACCTTCATTGTGAAACATCTACATGTATCACAAACGTTCCTCTTTGGTTTAGGGTCACACAAAAAAGCTTTATTGATTAATTGTTGTTGTTTTTTCTTCTCTGTTGCCGAATTTCCAAACTCTGATTTTTTTTGTAATGACAAATTTGGGGTGTGCATTCCATGCTATTTTGATTTTGAATTCCATCTGATAACTCCGAATTTGTGGATGGCTACTTTGTTTTTAATTTTTTGTTTAGGTTTTGCATTCCATGCTATTTTAGCTTTTGTTGGATTGGAAGTTTTAGTTTTCATTTTTATGTTAAGGGAATTTGTTGTTCTACGGGTTTATGATTACGAAGTGCTCTTTTCTTTGTTTGTTATTCGGTACTTTTCGTAAAATCCAGTTCACAAAACCTTCGTTTATAAACAGCGGGGAGGGGCTCAGTTCTGAGGAACAGTTTGCGGCGCTGTTGGGAAAAGACGCCATTGCGGGGAGGGGCTCAGTTCTGAGGAACAGTTTGCGGCACTGTTGGGAAAAGACGCCATTGACGCCATTTTTGTTCTTCTTTTCCGCTTTTGTCTTGTTTGCTCCATGATATTTACCCCAAGTTGACTTCTCTTTCGTCTTCATTGTTGGTGTTTGGGATTATGGCGTATCAGAGCCCCACCTTCATTGTGAAACATCTACATGTATCACAAACGTTCCTCTTTGGTTTAGGGTCACACAAAAAAGCTTTATTGATTAATTGTTGTTGTTTTTTCTTCTCTGTCGCCGAATTTCCAAACTCTGATTTTTTTTGTAATGACAAATTTGGGGTGTGCATTCCATGCTATTTTGATTTTGAATTCCATCTGATAACTCCGAATTTGTGGATGGCTACTTTGTTTTTAATTTTTTGTTTAGGTTTTGGATTCCATGCTATTTTAGCTTTTGTTGGATTGGAAGTTTTAGTTTTCATTTTTATGTTAAGGGAATTTGTTGTTCTACGGGTTTATGATTACGAAGTGCTCTTTTCTTTGTTTGTTTTCTCTAAATTTGTATTCATATGCTGAGAAGGTTATGCTAAAAATTATGTTTGGAATTACGATGAATTCCAGTTGTTCTACGGAGTAAAGATATTTTTTGTGTTTACGATAACAATATGCACTTTTTTTGGGTTTGTTGTTATGTAGGTTTGGTGTCATATGTTGAGAAGGCTATGCTGAGAATTATCTATTTAAAATTTTTTTTTTTTAAAAGTTATCTATTTGAAATTATGATTCATGGTTGTTGTGCTATAGGGTTTTGCTGAGAGTTTTGTGGTCGGGGTTGCTCTTATTAGATCTTTGTTGGTTGGGAATTTTGTTGGTTATGCTTGGGGTTGCTTTGGTTAGGATCCTATTGACTGTGGTAGGGGTTGCTTTGATTGGGGTTTGGTTGACTGTGATTGGGGTTACTCTAGTTAAGGATTGGTTGGTTGTGGTTGAAATTACTCTTTTTAGGTTTTTGTTGGTTGTGGATTTTATTGGTTGTGGTTGGGGTTGCTCTACTTGGGGTTCGGTTGACTATGGTGGTTTTGGATTTTATTGGACGTGGTTGGGGTTGCTCTGGTTGGGGTTCAGTTGACTATGGTAGGGCTGCTCTGGTTAGAATTTGTTTGACCGTGTTTGGGGTTGCTCTGGTTAGGTATTTGCTATGGTAGACAAATGGATTGGTGAGCTGCTCCAATATCATACTATATTTCGGATGTTGAAAAATTTTTTTATGATTTATTAGATGAATTGTAGAATAATTATGGTTTGCATGAATCATCCCGATTTACACCAAGAGAAGTATTAGCCATCATTTTATATATTATGTCTTATAAAGAGTTCATTCGTGCTGTTTCCGAGCAATTCTAGCCTTTAACATAGATAATCAACATATATCAAACTCGTAGATCCTGCTTTAGGGCATACACTGATAGAAATTTGCAAAGAGATGAGATACATGTCATTGTTCATGGTATTGATTTATCTTATTAATTTGAATGCATGTTTTATAAAAAATAATTGTACTTGTGAATGTTATAAATAGGATTGTACATGAGCAATTGATAACATGTATGTCAATGCACGCGTTGCAACAATGATAAAATTGCATATATCATATGTTGTGGGTCTACAACACAATCTCTTAGCAATTTGTAACTCCCACATGTGTTTTACATTCTTAAGGGATGAATGAGAAGAGCTCATGATAGCTGCATATTCAAATTTGCTACTCGACAACGTGAATAAGAATTTTCAATGTCACCCCCTAGTAAGTACATTCATAGTCATATACGAAGTGTTTTTGAAGAGATGTACTAATAATATTATTATTCAAGGAAATATTAACTCATTGATTCAGGATATCCGATGCAACAAAGTTTCTTAAAACCCTTCCCCAATACGAGGTATCACTTTCCTAATTTTAAGCGCGACAATCAAGTGTTCAAAGGGAGGATTGAATTGTTCAACAAAAGGCACTCATCATTATAGAGTATTATCGAGAGAGCATTCGATGTATAGAAGAAGTGGATCATATTCTGAGGTATGCCGACATATTCCTTAAAAAATAGAGCATTCGATGTATAGAAGAAGTGGATCATACTCTGAGGTATACCGACATATTCCTTAAAAAATCAAATAAAAATAGTTGCAACGACAACACTGCAAAATTTTATACGGAGACATCTATCTCGAGACAATACAATATTGATTTTAGGGTCTTAAATGAAGATCTGTCATGCATATCTGTAGAAGCATTCAAATATCGAGCATGACAATCATTGCTCGAGAAAGACGGAGACATCTATCTCGAGACAATACAATATTGATTTCAGGGTCTTAAATGAAGATCTGTCATGTATATTTGTAGAAGCATTCAAACATCGAGCATGACAATCATTGCTCGAGAAAGACTTTGGTACGAATGACTTCAACACACTCAATGGGGAGAGTGTTCAAGAGATGATCTAGTTGAGAGAAGAAATTACAGATACTTTAGTGAATTCATTGCATATATCTAATTAATATTTTGTAATGTTTTACGATTAATATTTACACTTCGAGATGTATTGAGGATTTGTTAATATCCATTTTCACATCCATGTTTCCATGTTTTAATTTTTAAGTTTATAACTTTAGATATACATATTTTTCGTGTCTTTTTCTGATTATGAACCCTAATATTTTTTTTATTGCTCGATTGTATGTGGTCTAATTTGTGGATTAAAAGTATAATGTATTATAATCTCAAGGAAAATAAGTTCAAAGTCATCAAGTACTTTAGGAGTTCTATACTATCATTATGATACGCAGCGGTTTGAATACACATCAAAAAGTGAAGCCAGTTATGAGAAAAAAAAATTATCGATGTCCCAAAAATAGAACACACGAGGATTGCAAGTTTTTTCGATGGACTGATGATATAAAGCAGTTTACTCTAGAGCGACCAAGCGGGAGAGATGTTTTGAACAGAAAATTATCCTAAAGACTTGATCGTCTAAAAACGAAAGTGAGCGTCATTATAGTATTAGTTATTTTTTTAGTTTTTATTATTGAGATATTATGCATAAAGTGATGACTTATAATTGATGTATTTGAGAAATTTAGACTTCTAACATGATCTTTGTAATGTTAAAGCTGTTTTTGTTATCCTGCTACAAGTATTTTGAAAACCGCAATTATTCGACTAATTTACATTTGTAAAGGCATAACTGTCTTTTTACGAGAAATAGCTACAGCATACAGCAGCTTCCTGACAGCAGCTACGAAGTTACTTACCTAGGAAGCAGCTTCACAGTTATTTCTGCAAAAAGTCACAACCACCTCAAAGACAACCTAAGTAGCATTCTCATAAATAAAAGGACAGCGTACAATGTCATAGACTAGCTATATACATAAAGTTAAAACAACTCATTATTCAAGAGACAAAATATTTGATTCATTTTCTCCTATCTTCAAAAAGAAAGATGAAACAGCACATTTTCATTCATAATTCAAAACCCAACTTAAATTAGGAAAAATTCTTATTACATCAGATAGAATATCAAGTATTTATCAACTATCATGTCAAGATATTTTATCATTCTCTCATCTTCATATTGAACCCTAATGGCTAACTATTTCTGACTTTTCTAAATTGGATCCTTACCATAATTATTTGTCTAATAATCTTTTGCTGATCTAATATCTTCAAAAAGCTTTAAAGTTGCAATACATTTCAGAGTGCTTAAATTGTAGTCATATGATTAATAGTACCCTTTAATAATCTCTTACATGAATAACATGGTTTCACTAGAACCTTTGTTAAAATTTTAACTCTTTCAAAAAATTATTTATTTTGATGGTTTGGTAAGGCCTTGTGAGTGTCGCTGAAAATAGTTTAACTGGTAAAATGTGAGTGCATCTCCTTAACTTAGGCTTTAATAGATCGCAATTTGCTCAATCAATCAGGCAACTTTCAGTGAAAATAATTAAGCTCATGGTTTGATTTCGTTAGCCCAACCTATTGGATATCATGCAAATTTAATAGCCTTATATCAGTTCAAGCTATTACATTTACTTATTATATGCATATATTTGTCATTCTTTGCACCTCCAAATACTTGGTGGAAATAGGGACTAAGTTGACCTCCTTCCAAGGAAAGCTGATGCAAATTAAACATATCGGAAGATACTTATTGAGTTAAAGGCTGTGCGTATAAAGTTTGTGAAGTAGTTTTATGAGACCTTACGACATTATAAAGTAAGGTAACACATAGCCAGTGATACAAATTCAGTATGGATATATAGAAGAGATGCATAACCAACATTGTAATGACAATAAAGTGAGAAAAGAAGGTAATAAATAGGTTTCATAGTACTAATTGCCCAATGTCATAACTGGAAAATACAAATTCACATGCATCACATAGTCAAATGGTAAATTAATGTTTAACGGACAATATCAACAATAAATGCATGATATAGCTTGTCAAGTCTAATAAGTCCTTTATGGATAATTACATGAATATGAATAAAAAGTCAACCAAGGAACGTGATAATAAACAGAAAATAAAGCAAAAGAAATTTATATAAACAGAATAGTGCAAGCTTGATAATTCATATTCTTTTCAAGAGAGAATTGAATAGGTTTAACTGTATTACCAGAACTGCAGAACTCCAACTGTTTTGCAGCGACTTCAACTTAGACAAGCCTTGCACAAGACTATTGTTTCCTATAGTTTTCCCCCTGGACACGTCACTCCCCAATGTAAAAGCCAATGCCAAAATAAGCAATCACTATCAGAAACAGGAATAACATGAGAAGTCAAACCTCTGACATGATGGTAAATCAGAAGCATAGCTCCTCAAAACTTCAGATAATGATTCACACTTGCCAGACCAGAAAGCCTGCAACAATAAATATGCACAAGACAAAAATAGATTAAATAAATTCAGCCACCAAGAAAAAAGAGACTGACATTTAAAAATCAAACTTTCCATCTAAACTGTGGCTTCAAAGATGTTATCCAGGCAATATACAGAAGAAATTACAAGAATGTTTTTAGAATTTAGATACTGAGTAATGCTGCAAAAAAGGGATTCAAATATGAAGCCAAACATCAACATAGGCGGTGTTTGGCTGCAACCTAAATCTACGTTAAATAGGATTTATCAAATCCAATAATTCAATACTCTGTGCGACGGAGACGAGCTTGCGAGCGACCGGCGGAAGAAATTCTTAAATCCACATAACAATCGGATTTACTAATCCAGATTTACGTCCTAATAGAGACAGAACACATGAAGAAAAGACGGAATGTGAAAAAATTTGATTTAACTGGACACTGGATTTAATTTTCATTTTATTTATGTTGGTTGCATTTACGCTAAATTCATGGCTAATCATATTTAAATTATGCTATCAAATACCGCCTAAAAATTATATTTTACTAAGTTGAAGCCTAAGAAGCGCAAGGCCTAACAAAACTTTAAGTGGAAATGTTAATTAATTCCAGTTAACACTCCATTTAAAGTTCCACACTTCCCTGACCAGAAGCCTGCAGATGGAAAAATGAATATGGTGAATAATAGACTACATGACTTCAGCAGACTAGAAATCTAGAACATCATTCTGGAACCAAACTGCCATGGAATAATGGGTGCTGAAAAGATATTCAGTCATTTATTATTCAATATGTAAACAAAGAGAAGTGCTCTAGCATGGAAATATCTGTGGCATATGAGGAAGAAAGAAAGTGAAGCTGAATATGTAAGCTTAAAGACTACATTATACCATCAAATCCATGCCAAGGGTCATTATTTAAAGCTATACCCCATAAAAATATCATAAACGACTGATATTAAATTTAGCAAATGTCATAGTTGGCATAGATCAGAAAATTCAAAAGGCAGGAACATGGAAAATAAGTTGCATTAAGTATCCCAGCAGAGTTAAGTAAAACCTCAGAATCTTCATGAAGCATGCCCGGACACAGAAAACTTAAAGGTACCGCGGAGAAGTGTTTAATGCAAGCAAGCTGCAGAAGAAAATAACCATTTAACACAGGCAAGCTCCAGCGAGAAACTGCAATCATAATGTCCTTTCATAAACAATTGTGTGCATTAAAAAAGAATGGCATGTTAGAACGAGAGAGCAGGCAAAAGCTGAGAACGTTCACCTTCAGTGCCTTTAAGAATGAGGTCATCGTTCCATCATGTGTATGGAAATGGTTTCTCAAGAAGCATGCAACCTTGTGGCCAATAAAGAACCCAGAGCATGATTTGACAAGAACAGACTCAATTAGAGAATCCATTCTCCTTACAGGAAATTCCAGTGTGAACTTACAAAACTGCAAATTATGCATAACACTTGAAGGGAGAAGATTTCTTAGCGCATCAGAAGTCGTAGTCACCCCCAATATGAAAATGAATGGAATTTTCATCACCCATTCACTACAAATTTAAAAGTTAAGAGAGAGGATTGTAAAACAGGAAAGGAAATGTAAAATTTATTTTTCTTAATAAAAATATCAGTGGCAAGTTGAAGCAAAAAAAAGTTAGAATAAGGATTGTTCAATCTTACGCAGGTTCAATCTCAAAAAGGATAACATTAACTCCAATAAAAGTTCAAAAATCTAACATAGCTCAATCAAATTGATAAAAAGTCTCAGCTATCAAAAAGTAAACATAACATTTCATGTACTCTAGTTCTTTAGTTTGAGAACATAACTTTCCAAAACCCAGGCAATATAACATAATTTCAAGCTATGTTTAATAATAAAATGTCCTTTACATATCCGAAACTTTTGATTGTTATATAGACAATGAGGTGACAGAAACCAATTCAAAAAATCAACATTGTCAAATTTCACATTCTAAAAAATCTGAATTTCAAATAATCATAAAGATCACACAACTACTGGCTGTGAATGAAAAACTACACCGACGACAATTCTTAGTGAAGTTGAAGTATAACAGAAAAACAAATAACAAGTAGAATGCTCTCCTAAAGGGCAAAGCATGAAAATAAAGATATATAATAGTTACATTCAAGAAAATTCATTCAAACATGGTGATAGTTTTACATCTCAATTTTGTATAAAAATCTCCCACACAAACAAATAAAAAGAGATAAAAAGAAAGAATACAAGAGAGACTTTGAACCTGGAAAAAAAAAGTAGCAAGAGGGGTCTTGCCCAGATGAAATGATCATATGTAGTGGATGGACATTACTAAAATATTTTTTTTTTTTTGCTTAATCGTAAGAGATGGTGTTACAAAGTACTAATCTAATGTTGAAGGTGTGAAGAATGTAGAAGAAATAGCGGAAAAAAAAGATGGAAGTAAAAAATTGGCAATCCATTGCTGATGATATATAGTTGAGTTATAATGATTGAGCAACTCCAGTCAGATAGCAATATTCAAAAATGATAAGCGAGTGTGAAGTGGGAGCTGCCCCGGTTCAATGGAATTCCGTGAAATTGCAGATTCCAAGACCCCATTTACGTGGGATCAACGGAATGTAAGAGATCCTGTCTCATAAGCTCTGTAGCAGAAAATTTCCTCCGTGGGAACTCCCAATTTGGGATTTCTTGGGCGAGCAGTCCTTGTGCGGCCTATTTTTTTGTTTTTCAAATAGAATTAGGGTTATTTTGATAGGGAACTATTTATATCTTTTTATTTTATTGTTTTCGCAGACTTACTTCTATAAATTTTGATATTATATTATCAAATTTCAACCCAAACGAGTGTTGTATTATCATTTTTTACAAGTGGTGTGCTTGTAGATTGTTCACGAACCTGTGGTGGAACCTCCTCACCGTTTCATGGTTCTCGCTACTATTTTTTGGCCCCGAGAGCTGTCAAACACCACCTATCCCCTTCTAAAAGCAATTGATCTCCCATGTTCTCATTCTCATGCCATTCCACAACCACTTCCTCACTAAATAGGAATCCTCAAACGTTATCATTTAGTATTAGATCCTAACAAATCCTAGAACATCATGGATTTATTTTTTTTGCTCACAAACAAAAATTTCACAAAACCAAACATAATACCTCCACCCAAAAAGAAAACGATCATCCTCCATCTACCTTAACCCTAACCCTGTTTCACAAAACCAAACATAATACCTCCACCCAAAAACAAAACGATCATCCTCCATCTAGACTTAACCTTAACCCTAACCCTGAATTGTCATTTCATTTTAGCCGAAATTATAATTAGAGAAAGTGACGCCATGCAGGCAAAGAGAAAAACTCAATGGCATGTTCAAAAACTTAGTATAAAAGATATGCAGTGAAAAATCCTCCAAGTACGAAAAGACTTGTCGTCTTTGATATGAAACTACCCAGAGATGTTGTTCATAACCACAATGATGACTCACAAGAATGAAAAGAGAGTAAATCTCTTCTATCAAGAAACTTTCAGTGATTAAGAACCAATAACCCGTCACTTTGGCATTAAATACCAGAGTAGAGGCCCGGAATTTGGAATGAAGTTTGACTTGTTGGACTTTGACGAACATTTGGATTTGAATGAGTTTATTGAGTGGCCAGAACATTATTTTTAGTGCAAAGATGTTTTACAAAATAAAAAAGTTTAAATTAATTCATCAAGCTTAGGAAGAACGCTTTCTTGTAGTGAGAAAACTTGAAACATTATTGAGATTAGAAAGGAAAGAGCAAAATCACCACATATTCTAAGATAAAAAGGGACATGCAATGCAAATATCTTCTCCCAAAATGCTCAAAAGATATGTTCATAAAACTTCATAAACTGTTTTAGCGGGATTTCTTTATGGAGTACACAGCTGAATTTAATCAACTCATGCTAAAACATGAAATGGTGGAACTAGAGAAGCACACAATTTCAAGATATCTTGGATGACTAAAATCATCTATTAGTAATATGTGCAATTGAAACTATATTGATCCGTACTGATGTACAGACCCAACCTTTGAAAGTGGAGAAACAACAATGTTAATATATGACAACCGCATCCTATGGATAGAGCTCAACCTTAGGATCAGTCAACAAGAATACTCCCATCGCACCCAAGCTGACTCCTACTAAGCAGAAGTTCAAGGTTGAAAAAAAGTGGTTTTATTATGGTCAATTGTCCAAACATGAGGCTAATCTCTTTCACTGAGCATGGAGTAGTTAACGAAATGGACAGTGATATATGTGAGAAATGACAATGTCAAAGAAGAGTATCAACTTTCAGTCGATGAGTGACATATGCTAGTTGTTCGTCAAATCCTTCATACTAAACCCACAAGAGAGCAATAGTAGCTCCGCAATATCTTTCAAATTCGTTGCACTGTGAAGGGAATTGTGTCCAATTATATCATAGATGTAGGCAGTTGTGAGAATATGACGTCTAGCCAAATGGTCGACAAGTTGAATCTAGCAACACAAGCACACCCAACCATATTCTCGAGTGTGGTTGAACGATGAGAATGAGGTCACAGTTAACAAGATATGCCTCGTGGATTTTTCTATCGAAGACCTTTTCCAGAAGCAAATATGGTACAATGTCATGCCTATGAATACTTTTCACCACCTATTAGATCGTGCTTGGTAATATGATTGTTGTGCACATCTTAAAGTCTACAAGACATATATTTCCTCACACAAAATGATAAGTACATGTGTTTTCACCAAAAATAAGAAGAAATTAGTTTTGTGAATTTCACATGTGCAACTCAAAGAAGTGAGATTGGAGCGCTCAAAGCGGTAGAAAATGGATATAAGTAATTGAACTTGGGCGCCTAAGCGCCCATCCCATAGCACAATTACCGGCCCTATAAAATCTTTTTTTTTTTTTTTGTTGAGAGCAAGCATCTAGATGCCATAAATCCTATGCTCTAGTTTCAAAAACTTCAAAAACCAAGTTCACACAAAAAAGCAAGATCTTCTTTTTTTTTTTTGGTTGAGAGCAAGCACCTAGATGCCATAAATCCTATGCTCTAGTTTCACAAACTTCAAAAACCCAGTTCACACAAAAAAGCAAGATCTAGCAACCAACATGGCGCTAGCATCCATATTGACGTTTTTGTGAGTTGTGATTGTAATCTTTGGAAGAATCCTTGCATGAAATTGGCAATATAATTAGGATATAAATTAATTCATTGAGGGTGCTTTTTAGAGACTCTTACGGCATAGAGAAGAACAATAGCGACAAAAGAATAAAACGAGAACCCATGAAATCTGATTTTTTTTCGTTCTACACTCTTTGGATGTTTTTATGTCAATCATTTATTTGTGAGTATTTTAAGCATGAAATAAATCCCTATTATTGGACTTAGATGTACTCGAATATATTAATGGTTTAACGTTAATGTGATCCTTTGATCATATGCTCTCATTGTTACTATAAATTTTCAATTTATGCATATTTACTTATAATGTACTAGCCACTAATTGTAAATTTTGCAAGTTTATTTTAAATCGATTAGTGAGAAAAAACTCATTTTGGTTGGCATATCATGATAGCTCATAGTATAGAGATGCCTATGTTTAAATCATATAAACGTTTTGATCCTTTGTCATTTATTAGGGGAGTTTACGTACATAGCACAAAATTCTTATGTATTTGCATATCTCACACCTAAACTCTTATATTTGCATGCATAAATGTATTTGCATATCTCACACCTAAACTCTTATATTTACATGCATAAAACTCAAATATTTAATATTACATAAAAAATAGCACTATTATCTTTTTTTGAAAGTTAAATGCACCTTTTCAAGTACAGGTTTAAGACGCCAAAGTGCTATGTTCGTAAAAATTGAAATTTAGGTGCGAGATAAGTAAGTACATAAGAATTGTGTTCTATGTATGTAAACTCCCCTATTTATTAATAAGACTTATAGGTATTGAATTGATCTCAAAGATGATCTTATATTAGATTGATGAATTAACGACTCTAGGTTTTGAAAGAATGGTAGACATTATAGAATTTGATTACAACCAAATAAAATTTTATTCATTGGCTCAAATTGCAATTTAACAAACAGAACTTATCTCAGTGAAATATAATTCGAAGACCTTAGACACAAATTTCTACCCAACATGCTTTTTAATTTTTTTTAGTTTGAATGTTTCTTCTGCACATCATAGCCCTATTGTCAACCACTCAGTTGAAGTTATAACCAATCTGATTTCACTACTTAGTGGTACAAACCATATATGATCATATACTTATCATTATTTTATTATGTGTACGACGACATACTATTGTGCATGCATTTTGCATGACAGAGGCCTGTTTCCAATATATATCATGATCGCAACTATTTAAACCGAGTTCAACATTAGCTAAACGCTTGCTAAGATTCAAATACTTTACATCGAACATATTGAAGTGTCAAATAAAATACTCCTAGCAGTAAAGTATGAAGATCAACCAGTAATAACCGATGTTAATTTAAAGTCTGAATTCCAATGGCAGAAATGGGTTTATGAGTTCTTGAACTGTTGCAATAATGGAATATACATCAAAAGTGTAGCTAGTATAAGGATAATAGGAAAAATGGCACATCAATTATAATGCTTTTGATATAGAGAAGGAGACTATAAGGAGGGAGAGTATTTTTAAATTAATACATTCTTTTTCTTATCAAAGCAATAAAAAAAGTTTGATGAGAAAATACACTACTTTAAAAAAACTCTGACCACATAACTGTAAAAAAGTGATAAAATATAGAGTTGCACTTGTAAAATAAAATTGCCTCATTATTGCTCTTGAAAGATTCAATCAGAAAAAAAAAAATTCCAACATACCTTAGCATTTTTATAAAATCTGCCAAGACTGCACTATCACATCGCCCAACGTCATCAATTATAACAGTAATTGGCTTATCACGATTCTCATCTTCGCAAAACCATGAGGCTATTAAAGGTACATCAACAATCTATTGATAACAGAAAAAAATAAAAAAGTTAAAAAAAAAAGCAATTCATAGATATTTGATGAAAATTGTTCTTTGTAATGTAATTACTTACATCGGAAGCCTTTGAAGCAAGTTGTCGATATAAACTACTCAAGCAACTTCCTATACCATGCTTTGTCGACATATCCAAGGCCGAGATAAAAGCTGCATGACACCCATTAGACTGCATGTACCCTTTGAGATCTTGAAACGTCAGCAAATCATCAACAAATTCAATATTCTCTGCAAAGAATATCTATATATAAAAAAATCATTCATTTCTTTCTCATGACCTAACCAAATTTAAACATGTTCCATACTTCACAAATCTGCATAAGAAAATAAATAATTCGGGCAATGTGGCATACTTGTAAAGACCAGCGCTGCTGGAATCCTTTTGCATGTGCCACCTGTTGCTATTGGGTATGGCTTCATGATATGAACGAGACTAGTGGATCTGATAGAGGAGAATGATTCAAAAACCCACTGGTGAATCTCCTCGAACAAAGTGATGTTGATCTCCCTTAAAACATCCTAAAATATGAACATAAGTCGTAGACACACTAAGGCATTGTTTGGTAAAGGCTTTAAACTGTCTTAAAAATAATTAAAACCATCACAAAACATTAGTTAACCTCATTATTAACCATTGAAAGCAAAGCCTAGCTTTTCTCGCTTAGAGGAAAAGTAAGATGTCGGTTAATGGTTGGTTCGATTGTCCATTTATTCAGAAACAAGGAGCATGAACAAAATTAAAATAAAATAGAAGCTTAACCACAATTAAAATCAATTGATTGACCAAAGAGATAAGCTTGATATAGGCTTGTGAAGTTATTTGCCCTTTTTTTAGAGCTTTGGCTTCAATTATATGTAGAAGTCATGTTGGGTTGACAGATTTGTTGATTATCTGAAATCAAAAACCATCTTACCATCCGCAAGAGAACCGAAATTTATAATTAAAATTGCCATATAAAAGCAAATAAATGGTGAATTATGGAAAAAATCAACAATTTCACCATATTGATGTGCATGTAAAAACAAAGTCGCATGAATTCTAGACGAAGTTCATTCAAATGCATGTGGTAGCATTCTACTCATCAAACACTAGCAAACTAAATTATAGGCAATGTTACTTCTAATCAAGTATCAAAGGAATGGCCAAAAATTACTTTAGAAAATCTTTAAAATGTAAGAAATTTGCCTCCATGTAACTTGTCCATGGCCATATATAATCTACAAATTGGACTCAATCGACCCTTTCACACGAGCTAAAGGATATATAAAATTCATTACTGTAATAATCAACTACTTCATTAAATGGATAGAAGTCAACATGCCAACAAAGACAACTTCTAAGATTGCCTATAATTTCATTTGAACCGACATCATCCACCAACATGGTCATAAGAGTCAATTTGTCCATTCAAGCAAAATTTCAGTTCTAATTAAAATGAGTTTAATTCAGGCAAAGAGCAACAATTCACCCAAGAGCAAACCCACCAACAAAACAATCCTAATTCAGCCAAATAGCCGCATAATTAGACCCAGAAGCTAATTCATCAAACGAATCAAAAAAAACATATTCAGCCAAAAAAGCCTGTTAGCCAACTCAGCTATCATGATTCTCTTCTCAGCCTAAAGAACTATTCAGCTATTATGGGTTTACTTAGCCAAAGAGCCAACCTAAAATTATATTAACTTTCCTCATGCTTAATAGTAATTTTCAGCTCAATGGCAACACAATGAATGAGCAAATGAGACGAAAATGTAATATCTTTTTAAGTAGAAAGGGAAAAAAAATACAACTCAAGTAGTATTAATCTTGGTAAGTCCTTAGTGACAGTATAGAAAGCTTAAATATCTTCAAGTTGGGAGAAGCATTTGCTTGGTTAGCTTGATTCTCTTTTCAAATTGGCACATTTGGAGATCAAAATATTCACTGGATTTGATCAAAGAGCTAAAGGTTTCTCCAAATGTCTTCAATTTCTCTCACTCATTTTAGTGACTTCAAACTTTTCATCATTTTTCTTGAAGAGGTTCTTCACCATGGAGACCTCTGGTGAGGCAGTTTTAAATTCTTGTTACCCCTTCTCGGATTGTGTGGCTACCATAACAAGGTCATATCCTTCTAAAAAATGTCATTTTTCGTATTTTCTAAAATTTTAGTATCCAACACTTCGGTCTTCCGATTTGTCAAAGCTAACTTTAAGTTTTCCAAGAAATCCTACAAAACAAGGTTGCACCGCACTTGATGCTTAGCAGCTTTAAACTGCCTCCCGTAGCAGCTAGTCAGCATGTACACTGTCAGTTGACAACACTAGCCACATCATGGCAACTTGGAAATCGATCATAGGCACCCATCATTCTCAATCCTAAATTGTTTGAGAGAAGATAGCAAAACCAAGATCAAAAGGAAAAACACCATCCTCTAGTAACTTCGGATCAATAGAACAATCAATCTGGCCAATTTTCTCACCCTCTAGCTATTGACAAGCTTTCCACCTTTGGCTCTCAGGATGAAATTGACCCCTCTTTTGTGACAACTCAGTGATTCTCTCATCCTTGCGACTCCTGATCAATGAGGCGGGTCCCATTTCTAAGGTTCTAAGATAGCCGAAGGAAGACCCCTAAGGCTAGATCCTAACTCCCACAAGAAATACTAGACCTCACGAAAATTGAGGTCAACACTTAGTTGCCAACTTTTCAGTAATAAATATGACAGCAGACCAACTTGAACCAGGCCCAGAGATTTAATCCTTGTTGGGGGAGCTGCAGAGGTCTCAGCTATTGTAACCACTAGGAGATTAGTCACTCCTGAAAACTTCTAAGGTATGATCGCTTTAGACACAACTGAAGAAGTAGTAATTCCACCCTCAACGTTTTCACCTCGATAGCAAGTGACGGAAAAGGCTACGCAGCCAATAAAGAGCAAGTTGCAGTCGTCTCGCAAATGGTTTCAGCTATAAAAATTAAGATTATCTAGATGTTCAAGTCCTTGGTACCCACATTTGCTATATTTTTTTAAAATTGCTTTACTTTTTTTTAACTCCTTTCTAAAAAAATTCAACATCAGAATCATTAGATATTAAAAGAACATCAGGATATGTTAAAAAAAAAACAGTTAGAATTCAACCAACTTAATATAAAAAATAAACACTAGGTTGAATTAACATGTTCCAACAAAAAAAATATTTCTTAACATTGTCAAATTGAACCCAATTTTCTTCATATAAAAAGAAAGTGTGTAATCATCCTCCTTTTACTAGTCAAGTAGTCACAAAAAACAGAAGTTGGGCCTTGATCAGCTATTGTCAAAAGCATTTCACAAAAAAAAAATTATTTTTCTAATTTTGTATCTTACCTGAAATTTTGATATGATTGGATGAGAGAGAGCACTTCTGTCCTTAAAGCATTTATTTGTGAACAGATGTTGGAAGAAGATAATTTTTTACTCAATCTTCTTCTGATGTGGAAAGATTACGAAAGAGATCAGATTTGTGAATGAATTTTGTAGAACTTAAACTAGGATGACTAAGTGAAGGCAAAGTTGGAATCGGATTTTACAATCGTGAATTGCATTGTTGAACAGGATTTGGACAATTGCCTCCTTCGGAGACCGAATCAAGTAGGGCTCATCAATGTGTACAGTATTTAAGAAAACCTCAACTTCATAACTAACACCTTAGATAGTCAAGCACAAACGCATCACTCTTCAATGCCCTCACCATGATGAGTAAAATGCCAAAGATGATGCTCATAGAGAAAAGGCCTAAAATCTACAGAGAACAAAAAAGTACAAAAAGGTAACAGCATAAGTTCAAAGCTACTTATAAACATGAAAAGTTATGCCTTCAAGAAACGCCTAATCAAGGCTATTTTGGAGAATTTCTTATAACACAAATGATTTTTTTTTTTTTTGAAGATTTTTCCAAAGATTAACGTCATTGCTCGTCACTTTTAGAGATTATATAGACCAAGCACAACTTTTAAAATTCTTAAACTCTAAAATTTAAATGATAACTCATCTCACTATAAGAAAAAGAGAACTAAAAACTCGATAACAAAAACACTTCATCACAGTTTGCATTGCATTAATGGCGACATGAAGTCAGCTCTTCTATCCCTTATTTAAATTTGTTCAATATGAGGCCCACCTTGAGGCTCGTCTTAGCGCTTTTTTCAAAAAAGACCATAATGAGACTTGTGTCTGATTGTCCCAAGGCAAGGTGTACACGTCACACAAGCTGAGACGCACCTCAAGGCATGCCTCAAACTTTTTAGACTATACGTGATTTTTTAAACAAAATTAAAAGTAACATTAATATGTTTCAAATAGTAACATTCACACCTCACATATTAATAAAAAATAAATAAAAGGAAAAAATGTCCATAAAAATATATGTGGCTGTAATTTTAGTCATCAACAAATTTATTATTTTAATTAATATTTTTATTAATGAATATTTATTAAAAAATAGAAAATAACTATGATTAAAGATAATAAGGAATGAGAGAATATAGATATGTCGATGATTCTAACAAAAATTAATTGGATGATAAGAGAAATAGGGACTTATAAATTAAAAATTTAAATGTTGATGACTCGTTATATTTTTGTTTAGGTGGGGAATAATATGAGTGAGATGGAAAATTTAATAATAAATTTATTTTGATTGTTATGTTTTGATGTTTAAGTAACTTATTTTAATATTTTAGCTTACTTTAATAGTTTAATAATTGTAAAACTCATTTTATTTCATAATTTGATGTTAGGAGATTAACATGTTCTTATTTTACGCAAATAATTACTTTTTACTTAAAATGTTATTATAGTACTTTCTAACATGTTGGTAAATTAGAATATCAAAATAGTATTTCCTACTTAGCACTTTATAATTTATACAATATTAATTAATAAATGTAATTTTTTTTATATTTGAGGCTTGCGCCTCAAAACACTTTGAGACTTACGCCTCAGCTTCATGAATGGAAAATGCCACAATACCCAACTGGGCAAATTAAAACATAGCTCCTACTTGACATTGTGTTTCATAAACAAAGAGTATAATTTTAAATTTCATTATGCTGCAATAGATACAAATCACACAAATTTAAGTGAATATAAATTTGGGTTACATTCATTAATACAACATAGTTTTAGCACTTGCTTTGTAGCGATTATCGCCACTAGCAGGAAACTAGCTTAACTTTAGAAACTCTAAGCAACTTCATTCATTGTAGCATCAAATGAATCTCCCGAACATTTATTCTTTCAAATAGCACCCTCTTGGCTACCTCGACGCTTTGCCTCTAAAAGAGTGAGCTAGCCTATGACTCAGCCTTCTCAACCTCTACATTGTAGTAAAGTATAGCCAAGGTGATTTTACAAGGCCCATCTCAACCATAACTTCATCAATCAACTTTATTATGGAAGCAACCTCTGTCGATTCCCGAACCGAGCATGGCATAGAGCCATGCATGTCATGTATAACTCACAGTCTAGAAGATTTCTTGGAGCTAATTTGGCGGCAATCTCATCTTGCTTCTATAAGAGCCTCAACAAGCAATCATCTTCTGGTTCTCTCAACCCCAACTCATCAAAAGCTAGGCCTAACACCACCAAAAAGAGGCAGCGCGAGGTACCACAACAAATCTTGAATCCAAAAAGAGTTTTGAAAAGTAATCATTGAAGCTGCAACGTGAGCAATTTTGACCTAGCCTTGGGGCTAATCATCACCTTAAAGCTCAATCACAGTAATATAGACTACAACAAGAAGCCTTTATCTCATTAAGTGGGGTCGGCTACATGAACCCTTTTTCTCCATTGTGTCCTCTTGAGTGTCAAATTTTCATTTAATTTAATATCACTTTTTATACGACATGCCCAAGTCTATTTAAGTCTATATCTACCTTTCTTAACATAATTCAAATCTAAAACATCTACTCTCTGAACCGGATCATTAGATAGTAACCAAACCATCTAAGACAGCTCCTCCAAGCTTGTCTACCACTGGAGCTACACCACTTTCACGAATAGATTCATTTCGCATTTTGTCTCTAAGTGTCAAGCCACTCATCCACCTAAGCATTCTCATCTCAGCAAAACTTAACTTTGTTAATCTAAAACATCTACTCAAACGAATGCCTTTAGACTCAAATGTAAGCCTCCATAATTCAAATTTTTCCTAAACTCTTTCTCTAGTCTTATCTACAAAAAGAATATCATCAGCGAAAAACAAACACCAAGGTACATCCTCCTGTAAATGTCCAGTAAGAATGTCCATAACTAAAGCAAAAATATATGGACTTAAAATCGATCCCTGATGTAACATAGACTACCTAAAAAAATTTAAAAAACAAATCAATGAGGGAAAAAAAAAATTTTGCCAAAGGAGAAGCAACTTAGAATTTACAACACTATATTTGCCAAAATGGCTCAATTATTTCAAAAAAACTTCATCCAAAAAATTTATTGTAAGGGCCAAAGCCACCTTCAAAAACAAAAATGATTCTTTATTAAATAAAAAATTTTAGGTGATACAATACGAAAACTTTTGTATGTACTTATGCAATAAGTTTCTCAACAATCTCCAAGGCAACTTCAACTTGCAAAGACTAGTTGATCGGACAAAAATGCACCCCTAAAATGAGTTCAACAGAAGTCACCATAGGAACAGGGAAGACCGCCTCCTTATATGGCTTGGTAAGTTCCAGCCTTGCATTTTTTCCCTTCTTTAAGCTCTCGCCTTTCTCCCTTTTCAACCTTTCCCGAGCACGTTATCTTGAAATACTCGGAAATCATAATATGGCTGCTAGAATCTCCATACGCATAGCCCCTTCATCATGAAATTTGAGGTGAGAGTGGAAGGGGGGTCATTTATAGGAAGCAAATGAACCCCACAAAATAAGATACAAAGCTTTCCAGATTAAACAAATTTCCTCCTAACATGCATTTCAAGTAAGGGAAAGCCGCAGGAAGCCAAAACCGAAACCCCAACATGCATGAAAGGCCAAATAACCTCTCCCATATCTCATGCTAAATAATAAAATAAAAAGAAATGAAAAGCCTCATAATTCATATCCCAACATGCTTGCAAGAAGTGCCAGAATTATTTCAAAACCATATTTCAAGCTTCATATTCACGATAATAGAACTATGCCACAGTTTCATCTCAAACAAGTAGAAAGAAGAAGAACAT